>NC_142312.1:22680909-22832424 GCF_054855325.1 Carica papaya | reverse complement strand
AAAAATCAACTGTATGCAAAACTGAGTAAGTGCTCCTTTTGGTTGGATCGAGTTTTTTTTCTCGATCATGTAATCTTAAGTGAAGACATTTCTGCAAACCTGTCCAAGGTGGAATTGGTAATCAGCTGGAGTCTACCCACCAATGTGGCCGAAGTACGTTATTTCCTTGGCTTAGCAAACTATTACCGATAATTCATTGATGAGTTTTTCAAAATTACTGCCTCTATAACCCGACTTACCCGACAGGGAGTACCCTTTGTCTAGAATTATGAGTGCTGTGAAAGCTTCATGGAACTGAAGTGCCATCTCACCTTTGCTCATGTGTTAATCCTCCCTAATGATGTTGGGAGATTTCAAGTTTACTGCGATGTATCTCATATTAGTTTGGGGTGTGTCTTGATGCAGCATGACACAATAGTCGCCTTTAAATCCTGACAAGTCAAAGTTCATAAGTAGAACTACCCTACCCACGACCTGAAATTGGCAACCATTATTTTTACCCTGAAGATATGGCGGCATTACCTATATGGTCAGACTTTTGAAATCAACACTGACCATAAGAGTTCCAAGTACATCTTTTTTCAACGGGAGTTAAAAATGAGGCAAAAGCACTGGATGGATTTTCTAAAGGATTACGATTACCGGATCATCTATCACCCCAAAAGAGGGAATGTAGTCATTGATGCACTGAGCTGAAAGAAGCCTGCTATGTTAGCTCAAACCATGGCCTCCAATTGGAAGATAATGGACATTATACAATCGCTCCTCCTTAACTACTATGGCAAGGACACCTATCTCACCCAGATCCGAGCCATAGTGGATCTCTTTATGAAGATCTAATAAGCACAGGCCACAGACTCATAATTCACCAAGAATCTAGGTAAGTTCACTTCTGATGAATCTTCTGATTTCAGAATCTTGAATGATGGATTGTTCATATTCCAGAACCAAATTTGGGTCCTCATTGATGTACATACGAATGTACTCAAGATTGTCCATGCTTCCAAGTTATCTATTCATCCCGGGAGTACCAAAATATACGGGGACTTGAAGCGATAATATTGGTGGCCAGGAATGAAGAATGATCTAGTTGACTATGTCTCCCCATGCCTCACTTGTCAACAGATAAAGGCAGAACATCAGAGACCTGATGGCTTGCTACAAGGTCTTTCGATTCCCGAATAGAAATGGGAGCATGTGACTATAGACTTTATTACTGAATTTTTCAGGACCTGTTATGGTCGAAATACTATTTGGATTATTGTAGATAGGTTGACTAAGACTACCCATTTATGCCCATTCGAACCACAGACTCCACCAGTAAGTTGGTCCGCCTATATGTTGATGAACTTATTCGACTTCATGGAGTCCCCTCATCCATTGTGTCCAACCACGACCCTCGGTTCACTTCTCACTTTTGGGACAGCTTTCAAAAAGCTCTGGGATCTGGTTTGTACTTCAGCACCGCTTATCATCCCCAGACGGATGGTCAATCAGAGTGTATGATTTAGACATTGGAAGACATATTGTGTATTTGCGTTCTTGGCTTTGGTGATAACTGGTATGAGTATCTTCTTCTTTTTGCATTAACTTAAAATAACAGGTATCATTCCAGCATCGGTATAGCCCCATATGAATCTTTGTATCGAAGGCCATGTCGTTCCCCTACTTGCTGAAGTGAAGTCGGGAACTAGTACCACTTAAGACCAGACTTCATTCAAGAGACCATAGAGAAGGTCGCAATCATCCGCAAGAATTTTGCAACTGCTTAGAACCGCCAAAAAAGTTACGTCAATAATTGTAGGCAACCCTTGGAGTTTGCCGTGGGATATCAAGTTTTGTTAAAATTCTACCCCTATAAAGGCAAGATGTGGTTTGGGAAGAGAGGGAAGTTAAGCCCTCGTTATGTGGGACCTTTTTCGATCATCGAGCACATTGGACCGGTGGCATACCGCCTCACTCTATCCCAAGAGTTCGCGAGTCTGCATGATGTCTTTCATGTCTCGATGCTCAAAAGGTACCACACTAATCCTTCTCATGTTATTCTTCGCGATGAGGTACAAGTACAGGCTTATATGACCTATGAGGAGGTTCCCGTAGAGATTCTCAGGTGGACCGATAAGGTGTTGCGTAATAACACGATTCCCATGGTGAAGGTACGACGACAACATCATATCCCGGAAGAAGCGACGCGGGAGTTGGAGGACGAAATGAGGAAAAAGTATCCAGACTTATTCGAGACAAATTTGGGGACCAAATTTTTTTAAGGTGGGGGAGATGTAACACTCCGCCCATCACTATGTTAAAATGATTTGAAAACTCTATTTATTCGGACCTTTGGCCGCGTTAAACTTAATTAATTTACATTGCTTAATAATTATCGTAATTCTTAATTTTGATTGATTTTTATTTATTTTATTTTATTTTATCCTAACTCATTTAATTTAAATATAAAAATTGAGAAAAAAAAATTGAAAAATGGCAAATCAAGAAGAAAATCCCACGGAAAAAATCCCGCGAGGAGTTTGGTTGCTCGCGCAAGACGTCTCACTCGCATCATTCCTACAAAAGAAAAGGAAGACTCGAGTTGGTGGTCTAATTTTTAAGAAAGAAATATCCTAAGTATCTAGATTAGTTTTCTAAATTATAGCCTCAGTTGTAAAGAATTATTCTGCGTAACTGCTCTAATATCATTTGTAATATCTCAAATGTTAATTAAAGCATAAGGGTACAGAAATAAAAACATACACGAGTACATTTAAGATAATTGTATGCAGTAGAACTGAAGGGCGCGTGGAGCCGCACCTCTGTTTGTACATGATGTTACATGTGCAGATTGCGCACCTCGCGCCTCTCACGGAGGGGACGTGCGCCTGTGCTGGCCGTGAGCACGAGGGTGTATACAGAGCCCGCGAGGCTCGCGCAGACTAGGAAAACTCTGGTGTAGCCCCTTACGTGAGATTTTTCTGCCGTTTTTCTTCTCTATTTTTCATTAAAAAATTTAAATTATAAATGACAAAAACAAATATTTATTTAGGTAAAATAAATGCGTAAAAATTAAATTTGTTCGTAAAATATAAAATTAATATTTTTAAATCCATTTTCGTCCGAAGTTTGAAACAAAATAAACTTTAAAGAGTTAATGATCTCAGGACCCGAATAAATAGAAGTTTTACACATAAATTAAGTGCAAAGATTTTCGAAGTATTACACTGTACATGCTTTATAATAATTTTTTAGTTAAATCAATAATATTTGGTTAAGAAAAATTACTTAATTATTTGATTTCTACATTCACATTGGTAAGAGTGATATATTAATATAATATTTTACTACCAAAAAAAAGTTTAGGTGTAGATAAGAACTTAAATATGTCAAGAGAAAGACAAAAGTCTATGAAAAAATAGATGTTGACTTTTTAGTTGGTGTGCAACTAAAGAATTAATGATTATTATATGGAAGAATTGTGACAGTAACGTCCTAAACCCAAAACTAGGTATTTTTTTTCAGTGTTTATGAAAAAAAATCAATATAAAATCCAACATAGAAGCAACAACTCAATCCAAGCCTCCTGTCCAAATCCATGAAACAAACTATACCATACACATACATCCTGTTATAATTTTATGTTCCACTACTATATGTCGGACAACCCAATACAAAATCCAAGTTTTTTGTCCAAATCCAACTACCAGACAGCCACACACACAGATCTCATTCAAGGAAAACATTTATTAAATTTAATGTTGGATATATACTTTCAGAATAGACAGGAGGCAAGTGGTTGTCAAACTAACAATTGTAGCATCCTTCGGCCATATATTACACAGCATAATACATTGCAAATGAAGCTAAACGTAACCCACAGACCATTAAGAGTACACTTACAGTCGACGCAAAGCATATTGGTTCAATAACTACTAAACAAGTCTAGTCCCTAAGATCTTCTCAATAAATCAATCTTCAATAAGCTTCTTGGTCAACTTGACTTCTTGCCCTATTTTTTGTTGCCTTCCTCGAATCTCTTTTGTATCATCATACAACATCTACCAATTCAGAATCCACCCACAAACATGATTACTAAGTTGTCTGCTTATACAATTATCTTTTTTTTTATTTTGAAAAGCAGGTTCCAATAGTATTTAGAGGCGATTTCATCATCTCACCAACGAAAAAACTGCAATCCCACCACTGCAAAACAAGGTCCGTAAGGTTCATAACATCATTAGGAGATTCATATGAGAGCAAGATGAGAAAAATTGACAAGGTTCTCAAGAAGTTGATATGCTAAAGATCTATCTCAAACTACACCAAATAAGCTCAATGCATGCACACAATGTAAGCATGTATCAACCATTAACCATTTCACCAATCAAGGTTACTAAGAGATCCATAAAACAGCAAGATGACAATTATGTGATATTTTAATGACCTATAACAATGACTATGTGGAATCTTAGAGATCCTTTTGGAATCCACAATTAGTTTCCTTTGAATCGGTAGCCATTTATAAGGGAAATTCACTAGCAACTTTCCTTTTACATAAGTCACTACTTTTTTAAAAAATGGATCAAGTTTGTGCTCAAGAAGCAATTCAAATCCTACAACTTAATAAGCATGCGTCAACAATAACCATTTCACTAGTAAAGGTCATTAAGATATCCATGAAAAGCAATATAACAGGTATGGTGTGAGGAGTACCTTTAATTTTCCATTTTGGGCAAAAGTGAATTAATCTTAACACAAAAAAGAAAATGTCTCTAGGTGCTTCAAACAAGCTCCATATGTGCACACTAATCATGTTAATCACTATAATTAAATTACTTGTAATGACTCATCAGGAGATTAAATATATTTATTTTATGCCATTAGAAAGATAAATAACTTTTTGAAGTAAGAAAGATAAATAACTTATCCTAGTCCTTCCACCAAAAGACAAAAGAAAGTGGCATCCTTAAGAAACTGGCATTAAAAAAAAGCTATCTTAAGCTACAGGAAAATAAGCTCCATATATGGACACATTGCAAGCAAGTATCAAACCAATAACCATATAACCAAAAAACTAAAACAGAACAGTGACTAAAGGAGTTGAAAGGAGCAACAGAAACCTTGTAGTTTCGGCAACGAAAAAACTTCTACAGGCTTCTTTGATCTCCACGATGTCGACCGTGGGGCTCTAAGTTCGCAATGACAAACAGAAAATGGTACCTTTATGATTGACATTGGGATTTTGCAATGGGGGACAGTCCGAAGAGTTCACTAAATTCAACATTTTCATGATTACAGCTAACGGTAAAAGACAGACACAAATGTTCAATTGAAGGCTTGGAGTATCAAATTGGTTAGAATTCATGATTTCGAAGGTGAGGAATGAAGCTTTGAGATTTTCATTGAAATTAAATCAGGCGGTTAGCAACAAAAAAATTTGGACTGGAGCTGTGGGAAGAAAATGAGTCACACAAGACCTATGGGTTCTCACCTCAAGCTGCAGGAGGATGCACAAAGAAGATGACTGTGGACCAGATCGGATAGAAAAGAATAAAGAAGATAGGAAAAGCTAGGGAATTTTCAGGCATGGTGAAAGGAGCTTTAGGAAATAAAAAGGGTTTTTTGCCAACATTTTATTCATGTAGATGTTATGTTGACAAATGTTTAAATAAAATTATCTAGTGTAGCCAGGTGAGCAGCTACACTGGGTACAAAGTTCAATAGCGACTAAACTAAGTATTGTAAGAGCTAATTTGAATCAATTTTGAAAGTACGGGTTTAATTTGAATACAAAGTTTGTATGAGCTAATTTGAACAAAGTCATAAACTACATGAACTTTTCTCATATGTTAAACCCAAGTTGTTAAATGCTTCTTTATTCTCACCGGGAGATAATAGATTTTATGCTTTTAGTAGCTGTGGGAAGAATGAGAGATTTACATATTGGCAGTGCTACAATGAAAGACTAGCTCTGCAAACAATAATTATATCTCAAAATCCAATGTTTCGCAATAGATAAAGATAATTAAGAGTACAAAAGATTTAACTACATTCATCACCCCTTCAGATCCCTTCAATTTGTAGAAAGAACACGTAAGCTACTTCAATTCCAAAAATGCAGCATGATACTATCAAATGATATTTAAATATATATTAATAAAATCAGTTCAGCAGTTGGATTTTATACAGGACTCACATATATGGCTGTAATATGGCCGATTTGTCTTAATCGTGATAGAAATAAGAACAAAAGCCACAATGCCAAGCATGGTAACCAGTGGTCATATATGCCCAGCCCTTGTTACTGTTTATTGGGTCTAATTCAGAAAGGGTGTAGTATCCCTAAAGGGGAAAAAAGACCAAAAGCCAAAACAAATATGATTCTAGCCTGTGGAACAAGTGTTAGATTGAGTTCACTTCCAACAACTTTCCATGTCAATGCAGTATACAAGCACAAAGAAGTTTAATATGGTAAACAAAGGAAATACCATACAAGTATAATGCATTTAACCACAGAGGAGAAGCAGTTGACAATGCGAGGTCTGATCAAAAGCTATTTGCAAAGTGAGGCTAGAATACGGCGAGGAGGTTTGAAAGGCCTTCGAGAGTGGAGGACTGCCCAGTTATCTACAAGTAGAACGTCACCTTTCTGCCACGGAATGGCAACACATTCCTCTTCAAGGATTCTTAAACAATCATAGATGATATCACCTGGGAGTGGTCTCCCATCCCCGAAAGTGACTGCCTTCACAGGATCATTCCGAGCATCTTCCCAGCCTGTATAAGCAGCTACCATGCTATTGAACCAAATTTTACGTTGTCTTGACTTGTCATACTTAATAGCTGGGATTGGACCCATTACAGTTTTCACTCCCTCTTCCATCCACTCCAACTTCATCCCCAGCTTGTTAGCCCTGGTTGCAGGTTTTGTTAGTGGAATAAACTTTGGTAACATAATAAGTTTAGTATCATACAACCATTAATTTATAATAACGAATTACAGGTAGTCAAATAAAACTGTCAATAACTCCAAAAAAAGAACGAGAAAATCCATATCTAACTCATTAAAATGCATGAGAAAAGAAAATGATGAAACTTGGCCTGTTCTTCTTTCTCGTTGGTTGTTCAAACTGATGCATTTTAGAAAACTAAACTCTGCAGTCCACTAATTAGAAGTTGACACACAAGTCTACGGAAACTCTGATGTATCCTTCTTTACTATCCACTTGATGAGTCAAACATAATTTGTGAGATTGTTTTGTTTTTTACCAATATATTTGTTGACTTTGGGAATTTGATTTTATGTTTTTTGAGTTTTGGATCCTTATCAATGTCAAATTCTATTAAGTCCTTGATCACTTCTATTAAGTCCTTATCAATGTCAAATTCTATGCCACCAAAAGGATCCTATCCTATCCAAAAAGATTGTCTTACGGTGGTAGTTGGCCATCCTATGAAAGAAATTAGTATTTCGTCCTCTTCTCTGAACCAAATTAGTCTAAGACTTGTCTCCAAGAAATCTCCTCTAGAAGTATCCAATAAAGCCAACTCCAATTTAGCCAACTATCTTCTCTCCCTTTCAGCTTCCAAAAGCTCCAAAGTAGAATCTTTTCTATCAAGCTCCTTGATCTCACAAGGAATGTTCTTCCTCTAATCAACTCATTGGCCCTAACCTCAAAACTCCAAGGCCTTTAACTTCTTCTTAGTGGAAGTTTCAGCCAACTTTAAAGGTTGTAAGCCAACAAGATTTGATTCCTTCCACCAAGCCTAAACCATATAGCTAAAGCTAACCCCTTGAGTTGTTTCTTCTCAAATTAAATTGGAATTTGGGACCCATTTAAAACCATGTAGATCAAGCCATATAGGATAATGGTCCAAGGTGTCAATTCTGGTCAGGTTAATGCTCATACCATCAATCTTTATCCCTTTAAGGCACACCAGTTCCCCTTTCCACTCTTCAACTTAATTAACACTCTCTGGCTTTGGTCATTGAGATCCCTCACATTGCAAGAAATAATGCGACTAACTATTGGAAATAGCAAGTGGTGTAGATACTGCCTCCCTGCTCACGACCTGTTTCTCCCACATTATTTTTATCCTGCACAAAGCCCTCTTCTTGTATCTATCTTGGATTCCATATGTCTTTACTGTCACCCCTGGAACGCCTTTGTCGAGATTAAGGCTTTTTTGTTGTGTCCTTGAGATGCTTCCTGATGATGATCTGGGTTTCCTTTACAATGGGTCCCAAAATGATAGCTGTCCGGTGGGTTCCCTTAACCAAGCCACTGCCTATGAGTCGCCGGCTCATTCTTCAACAGGCACGCGGTCAGAGCCCTGGGCTCTGTTAACTGTTCTCCAGTTCTTGCAGCAGCATTATCTGGCAATGTTTAAATTTTTATTAGCTTTTAGTTTATCTTTTTCTCACATTTTGCCATACAAGTTTGTGCTTGTGTCATCTTTATGACTTTAGAGAATTGGTTAATGCTTAATTTACATTTCAGGTAATCATCTTGTCTTATTCTTTGTTCTTTTTGTTTGGGTTTCTACCGCCAGTTTCCTGTGAATCTCTTGGATTTCAACTATTAGAGTTAAGCTTTTCTATATGCAGTCAGTGCAAACGTGAATACAGACTGTATTTTGAAAATTTCTAATTAAATTATCTGTTTACTGAATTTTTATTCATGATATTTAATTTACAATAGCTAAATATACATAGGAGAATACTTAAAAGAGATTTAGTAGAGAGCTAAATATAAATTAATTTCATAAAAAAAAAAAAGCTTCCAATTATGAAAGTCAACTATGATTCTGCTTTGTAAGGAGATTTCCCTAAATAGACCAATCTGTATAGGATTCCTATATTCCCCCTCAAACTAGTTTTTCAAGATGTTGAGCAAACCAAGTTTAGAACTTAGTTCTTTGAAAGTCTTCTTAGGTAACGCCTTAATGAAAATATCTGCAGTTTGATGGCAAGACTGAATGTGTCACAAGGATAGTGCTCTTGACTCTATCTTCTTTTTAACAAAGTTTCTATCAATCTTCACATACTTAATTCGATCATGATGAAATGGGTTCTTTGCCACACTTATTGTGAATTAATTATCAAATAACACTTTTATAGGCTCTGAAGAGGGAATTCTTAATTCAGTCACTACCCTTTGTAGTCACATTCATTCATAAATACCATATGTTAAAGCTCTAAACTTAGTTTCAGTACTACTCCTTGATATCATGGACTGTTTCTTACTTCTCCAAGTAACTAAGTTTTTTCGGACATATGTACATTATCCAGAGGTGAATCTACTTTCAGTCGTAGGACCAGCTTAGCCTGCAGCAATATATATTTCAAATAAGCTTCTAGACCATAAGCTTGCAACTCCACCTACATTGACGAACAACTACTTGCCAGCAATTTTGTGGTTTCCCCATTAATCATCATTAAAAAAGCTAAGAAAAAAGATCTATTCCATCATTTTGTAACCAAATAAGTTAAATAACTGGCTTGTGCCAAAGTATCGGCATGTCACTATAATGAACTGATATGCATCAATGCTTGAAAGAATTCTCTCATACAACTGCATAATTATAAAACCCAAATGAAATCAGATACATTAACTTTTATGTGAAAGTGATTATCAAGACCGGAACTTGCAATAACTAACAAACCTTTCCTCAGCCACACTCTTGTCCTTTGTCATGAATGTTGATTTCCACCCGCGGCCAATTGGAGATGAAGGGTCATCGTCTTCCCCCAATATTCGTGTGTAGATCAGACCATGCTCCTCTAATTGTTCAACAAATTCTGGGTGCCTCGTCTTCATCCTCTCATACACAATGTGGCTAAGAGCAATAGGAGTTTCTCCTCCACTTACTGGCTCTACCTCACAAAAGAAAAATAGTTTTGATGGGAATTCAGGGACCTGTGGACGTCAACCTGGCAAGTTCAAAAGCAGGGTATGGAATTGCAACAGAACACAACGCTACATGCTATGAAGTTATTCTATTAAAATGGTCATAATTGAACAAAAATAAAAATTCTAAAATACATATAAATCATACAAACCTCAGTCGATAGAGCAAACAATTCTTTAGCAGAAAAATGATATTATAAACAAAAGGCACCAAGGGGTGCCACTAAAGTACAGAAGCAAGAAACTTTACATAGAAGGATCAGCCAAAATATTTAAAAGCTCCTCAAGATCTTCTCCAAAATGAAAAGGAAGACTTCTGAACAAAATAAATGTGGTCTGGAACCACCAAACTTCTGATCCTAGAAAATTAGATATAACAATGTCAAATAATTTATGTTGTCTCCAGATGATCCAAAATATGGTGAGGGTAATAAGCTTCCTGTTCATTTTTTGGATAGGAAAGAAAATATTCTTACAGGGGAAATTAATGGTGCGGAGGAATAGTTGACCTACTAGAGGAAAACAAATTTTTAAATGATAAAGGCATGAGAAAAAAGAAAAAAAAAACAACTAACTAAAGAATAGCCAATCAATTTCCACTGGAAGTAGATAAAGAAATATTATGATTGAAGCCATGCACGCCTTAGCCCAGAGGAATCCCAAAATAATCAATCTATCCCAGAGAAATAAAAAATGAGAAAATTGATTTTTGAAGAACCTTGAATTCATCTCAGGTTCAGCTTTTCATTCTTGGAAACCTGAACACTATCCCAAACCAGAAGTTCAAAGGAAAAAGAGCCATCTAATATCCCAACTTATGCCCATCAGGCTAGTGAATCTTCTCCTCTCCAATCAACATAAGAGGAGATGGTTGCAAGATTTATTGTCACGTAGGGAAAGGGGCCATATATTTTCAGGACAAACAGCTCTTAGCCTAAAGTTCTCCATGGTGAGAATGCAAACCTGAGCTTCTTTCCAAACAAAAAAAGGCCGCCTAAGGAGATATTTTGAGTTTCCAAAACTGTTCCCATGGAAACCCGTCAAAGATGAGATCTTTGCTCAAAGTCAATAGAAAGAATTTATTGAGATCCCTCCATTCTTTGTGACCGTCAAATTTGCACATCATCACTATTTTTTGTCCATCACATTTATCTAAGGAAGAAGCCAAATGAATTCCTCAAACTCTTTCTCATTGAGATTGTCAGTAAGGGGAATGTGCCATATCCTACCGAAAGAAGAAAGAAGACAAATAAATTCCTTCAACTCAGATCATTGCAATTATGGCAAGGGGAACGTGGTATACCCATCTTCCCAATGGATTAACACTTCACGCGGACCATGGCAAATCTAGGAACCTAATAAAGCCTAAGGAGTAGGAATAGGAATCCCAAGTTGAGGAAAGGTAAGGAAGAGAACATCCGGAAAAGCAAGTTGCCGTGCGTGAAACTTCTTCAAAAAAGAGACAAGGAAGACAAAATGCAACTTAGAATCTTCAGGCAAGCTTAAGTTATAGGTCACCAAACCAATAGGATCCACAACAAAGAAGGAACCATAAAGGATCAATTCTTTATTGTGCTTATTGCCCATAAACCAACATGGCAAAAAGATTTTATTTGGAACAAATTTTCAATTAAAGAAGTTTTTATAATTTTGTATCTTTAAGTAATTTAGATTATTTAGATTTATTTAGACATTTTAATATTTTAGTTTTTATCTTAAGGAGATTAAGTATTACGGAAATTAGAATTTTTTAATTTCTTATTTGTAATTTCCATATTGGTGGTAATTAATACATGCATAAAGCTAATAGCAACGAGAAAGAGGATAAATAATAAGAAATTAATAATTTCTTTGCTGGGTTTTTATTCTCTGTTATCTTTCTCTGAGTTTTTGTTCTCTGTTATCTCTCTCTGCTTGTTTTTCCTAGTTATTATTTTGTCTAACGTATCATATTCAGTCTACTTCTCCCTATGTTTGTTTCCCTTTATAATTTCATCTGCCTTGTCTACATTATCCATGGGACCAGTTTAAAAACTATTTGTATCATAGCCCAACTTCTAATGAGATAGAGAGCGAGAGAGATAATAAAAAGTGAGGGAATCCCATATGGGAGACTATGGCCCGGAAGACAACACTAAACGAAACCACTACAAAACCAACCAAAAGAAGGATGCACATAAGCATTTAGGTTCTCATAACATACTAACCTCTTGAGCTGAAATTTATCAGGAAATAAGATATCAAACTTAAGACAAATACATTACCAGTCAAATGACAAAAGAAAACAAAAACACTCACTTAGCAAACATGAGAAATTCAAGATATTGATTCACAACAAACAGAAAATAAAACCTACACAATACCGAATATAACAATACGAAAAACCCAGTCTGGTGAAAAACCCGCAGATAAAATTGGGACCCAAAATAGCCATGAATCTCAAGTAAACTGAACTTGAATTTCTGTACACACAATACTTGACCAATTGAAGGCAAATCCTTGCTAGTTATTAACCGTAAAAGAAGATACAGTTTTTTTTTTTAAAAAAAAAGGAGCAAATACCTGGGCCATTTCATGGTGGAAAGGAATCTTCTGTTCAGGAGGGGACTCATTGGACGTAAAGACTCTACCCAAAACGTTAGTACGAGGAGCGGCACCTCCGACGTAGGGCAACTCCTCGTAACCAAACGCCTCAACGACGTAATTGAAGTCCTCAGCAGTAGTGACAGGGAAACCTCTAAAGAGCACCGCTCCTGCCGTGTGTAACAAGGAATCGATGAAGGGTTTATGGGTGTTAATCGTTTGTCTGAAAAGCGATAGAGAGAAAGGAATTGTTGATTTTGGCGAGAGAACCACAGGGAAAGGAACGGAATTATAGTGCTTCTGTTGTGGAATGTTGGTCTCGATGAGTTGATCAGCCATTTTTATTCCCTCTTTCTGGGCCTTTTTCTTTCAGTTGAGACTTGCGAGAAAGAGAGAAGGGTGCTTGGATTCCATGGGAGTTTTGATGGGAGAAGGAGCTTAACTTGGACGCATTTTGGGTCTGGGTTGCAACTGTTTTGTCCCTAAGTGCGCATGGATGGCGTGTTTTAGCATGATTTTTCTACCATGACCAATTATTCTACATCCAATCTAAGATTATGTCTTATTATATTCCATCACATAATTAAATTTATAAATAATTTTGTAAAATTTATTAATTATTTTTTAATTTTTATGTCACTAATAATAAAAAAGGTAACATTAAATCTAACTTGTAACTATAATAATTATTTCGTCTTATAATATGGTGGTATAGCATTTAAATATTTATGGTGTATTAAAATAATATTACTAGTAAAGCGTGTTGTTATCCTTATTAAGGAAGAATAATCGAAGTAAATTATTTTAAAAAGTAATATGAAATTCATATTAGTTAATAAAATCATTAATGAATAATTATTATAAAATTTTTTATTTAAAAAAATTAAATCTTAAAATTTCAAACTAGGGTTGATCTGTAAAATAATTTACTTGTATAAATAAATGCTGTATATGCAAATTGCAACTTTATTAGAATAGAATAAAAACATAGTAGAGCTTTCACAAAATAAATTTTTCAATTTAGAAATATACCAAATTCTATACATCTACGTGACCACCGTCTCATACTCTTCTCATGATCCCTTCTCTCCCTCTTTCAGCTACGTTTGAATCTTCATGGTGTAGAACTACTGTTTTAACCCATCATACCAACAACCCCTTCAATCAATCACATTGTAAACAACTAGAAGGGGATGAATAGCTGAACAAAAAATTATTTATATAGTTTAAAATTTTCATATAAACAATAAATAATTTAAAATAGCAAAAATTAAATACTAAAAAAGGTAATGTTTAATTGCTTGGTAATTAGATCATGCACATACATACACAGACCTTTAAATATCATCACTTCAAAGATTTTGAATGCATTCATTAAAATAAAATTAGCATTTTTTTAGCAGTTAAAACGTAAATATAACAACATGCAAATTTCACCCTTACCTGAAGTGAGATTGGAAGATTATTTATTTATTTGAAATGTGGATAAATATAATTATATTTAATATAAATATAAATTTAATTCATAAATATAAATATATTTGTGTTTATATTAATAAAAATAAAAAAATATATATATAAGATCGGGTTTTAACGAGTTTTGGTAGTCCAAGCTTGAACTCCATTCATTTTAATACTATACTATTTTTTTGTCAAACTCTGACTCAAATAATATAAAGAAAAATTAAATTCAAACTGTAATTTAAAAAAAAAAATTATTGCAAATTGAATTCAACGAAAAAATACGTCATTCTTACTAAAACATAATTAAAACACTAACTTTCATTTGTCAAGATAAATTTGAAAAACATGTTCTTTTAATGATTTAGGTATAATGAATTTTCTGTCTTTTTAATAACTTACCTAGAACTAACTTTTTAAAGTTAGGCTTCCGCTAAGCCTAAGAACAATGTTTTTCTTAGGGTTTAAGCACAATAATTTTCCTATATCTAATCCATACTAAGGTTAGTGTGACAACCACTCTTCTTATAAGATATTTACATTAACCAATTTTGAAGAAAAAAAATAAAATCAAAGATGTACTTGTCAAGTATACAAATTGGAAGCTCATAAAATTTTTTTACAACTTTTTCTTCAAATTGTCTTGTGAGATTGCGCAAAAGCTTAATGTTTCTTTTGGTATTTATAGATGAAGAAATCTTTGAAGAAGGGACAAGTGAATTAAATTATCCATAATCATACTTTTAAGGATTTTAGGCTTCACGTTCATACAAAATATTGTTTAGAAGATACTCTTATTTTTTGTCCTATAATTAAAACTTTTGAACATGGATAACAGTTTGTATAAGAATTTATTTTAATTCAATCTATCAAAATTGAATTCGATACGATTTTTTCTCGTTAAAATGCAAGTTCTGATTAACTAGATTCGGGTTGAGGCACAAAAAAAAAAAAGATGGGTCAAGAGGGTTCAAATTTGACCTTTTAAAATTATTTGAATCGTTATATGTATAAATATTATTTACTTTCTATTATTTTAAGTATATTTATACCGTATAAAAAATAAAATACATTATATTAATTAAAATAATTAACACATAAGTTAAATACATTAATAAACATATATTTATTTTTTTTATTAAATATAATAATATTTATATTAATATAATAAAATAATTAGATCACCTTAAGATCAGATAAATTATAAACTCGATGCACTTAAAAAATAAAAACAAATACAAATGTACTTCGGGTTCATCGTTTTGGATGAATTTCAAATTTGTTTTTTGAAGGAGTGAGCGTATTCGAGTTTGATAAAATTTACCTCGAACTCGTTCGGTTGTCATCCCCATTTTTGAAAAAAAATAAAAATTAGAATTCCACATTAAGAAGGTAAACGGAAAAAGAAAAAGAAAAAAAAAAATCAAATATAGCCCATTCCTCTAGAAAATTCCATTTCCATAAAAAATGTTTGTAAGAAAGAAATCCTCCAAAGGAGAGTAATGGTGGCCGACAATATTGTATTCTTTATGATGCCATCAAAGTGGAAATGCTTGGGAAATTTTACAGACAAGATTGACTCCAATGCACACGAAAGAAGGATAATAAGATACAAAGGTCAAGTTATTTTAGTTGGATAAATTCTTGAAATCAAATCTAAATGTGTTTCTTATTTACCTGGGGATTACACGTAACTTAGATTAGTTGATTTCTCATAGAAAATCCATTGAAAAATTTACAATTTCAAGACGTACCATGAGTAGGCGTATGAGTGTGGATAGTGTAGTAATTCTTTTATTACCCATCTACCACTACAGCTATTAAACTAAAAATATTTATGATCTTCTGCAACATAATTCCATTTTATTTCATGAACAAACCATTGAAAAAAATATATATATATATATTATCCCAGAAAACCAGACTGCAGGGTTAGTCTAAATTAACAATTGGAAGTCCAAAATAATACAGAGTAAGGTGTTGAACTCCTATCCTGTGGTGAAAATTAATTCACCAAATATGTTTTTAGCATGCATTTTCATTGACCTGTCTATTTTGCATCATGTGGCTGTAACATTCATCCATAAATAATTAAAATATTTGCAAATCAAATGGAGATATGGGTGTTTAAAAATATGTTGAAAGAAAAAACACGAAAAATAAAAATAACAATAAAAGAAGATTACAAGAATTCGATTGTTTCTTCATCAAACAACACCTTAATCCTTTTCTATGGAAGAAAAGTCATCCGATTGTTCCACTATCCTATAAATAACTAAAAAAACAATACCGCATCTCTCTTTTCTTTCTTATTGCCATATGAATGAACCTTCAAAAAAATAACATCCTCAACATCAAGTCAACAAGCTCGGAATGCTCGCGCTATGTCGCAGAAAATTGAATAACTCGAGACTTCAAATTGTTCTCTCCTATAGGAACAACAAAAACAAAAGACATTGCCCTATGAATGAACCTTTAAAAGATAACATGCTCAACCAACATTCCATTTTTGAAACGCAAGTCAACAAGCTCAGAATGCTTGAGCTATGTAGCAGAAAATTGCATAACCCAAGACTTCAAATTGTTCTCTCCTATAGGAACAACAAAAACAAAACACAAAAAACAAAAAACAAAAAAAAGTCGGATAACCAAAACAAGGCACCTGCAACAACAGTAACATTGAAGACACTTCAAACTACTTTCAGAATTTAGGTAAGATACCTAAGCATTTATCATTAACATCCAGGTTAATAAAATAAATTCACTGAAAATAGTATAAAACCCTCTTATTCTCTTAAGTTAAGCATACATATATTCTCTGAAGACATTTGAGTCCACACCCAATATATTCTTCATTGCTAAAGATTGTCTAAAAACAAATAAAACAAGATCTCCTTTCAGAAACAACTTAAAATAGTATTATCCTCTTACATTAACAAGTCTATATATACACTCAAAAGAAGTTACTGTTTTTTATCTGATAAAAAGTAAGTTTTTGTAACTTATTGAAGTTAAACCAAAACAGTTGTAATATTAATTAATATATTTCTTAAGAACATAAATATTTATGTAAAGATACAAATCAATAAAATAAATTTATTTCAAACAAACATTTTGATTGAATTCTACAAAACATTATGATTTACATTTCAAAACCAAAAACATAATGATTTAGTCAAAGATAGGAATGAATTCCATAATGAAATTCATTTATTCCAAACTAAGCTTAAATAAGTACCAGTTTTATGACAAGTTAATATATATCCAGCCAAAACCAGAAATGAAAGAATTTTTTTATTTTTTATTTTTTGGAAATGAAGGAAATTGAACAAAAACATCTATGGAAATCGAGTCATAACCCAACAAGGGAATGATCCCATGTACTTCAATGACTGCACTAAAAGTAGGAGAGGGAGCCCTTGTAAGTTGACTGGGAAAGGAGGAAAGAGATTTGCCATAATTGGTCAGCTAGGGGAAGAAAATGCTCTTGGGGGACAACTACACCAAGAAAGAAATGTCAAAACTAGAGCCCTAGCAAACTATTTCCTATTGATATACTTTTTCTTTTCAAGAACATAAATAATTGATATATATTCAGTTTATTAATATATAATTTGTATTATAATGTTAATATAACATAAGCATATAATTTGGACATATGTCATATAATACAAACAATATTTATTTTAATAATAGAGAAATGAAAATATTCCGAGCTCTCAGACCAAACATTTCAAGCTCAAGTATAAATCAACTGGTAAAATGTGCCTTTTTTATTTTAGAACTTAGGCTTCAACTATAAATTTAAATTTGACTGACTCTATTGGAACTTAGAACAAACTAAATCTGAACTATTTGCTACCAGGCTTGTCTGCTTGCCCCCCTTAAAAAGTAGTACCAAACACAGAGGAAAAATATAATTGGGTGATTTTATGGGATTTTCTCATGCCAAATAAATTTTTCATTCTGTATATAAGCAGTACCATCTTGTGCCATTTGATTAGAGTCAATTATAAAGTTTCTTTTCCAATAATAAACAAATAGTTAGAAGTGCTGAAAGAAAGAAAGAAGGCAGAAGTTAATAACCATATCCTTTTCTATAAAGACATCTGTTACTAATTTCAAGGAAACAAACAAATCTCCACAGACCAGAGACCCTAAATTGCACTGTTCTGACAAAGCTACAGAATGTGACAATGGATCCTACTTCCTACAGCAGCAAGAGTCCTTTATGGGATCAGAGAAAAAAACAAAAATTGGCATTGGCTGACTGTTAAATAATATAGAAGGTGAGCTCCAAGTTAACTTTCATAGGTTCTAAAACTATTTAAAATATGATTTCTCTTTCACATGGACGATTCATAAATTGAGATCCTTTTTCTTTTTCACATGGAAGATTCATTAATTGAAATCATTTTTCCTATTAACTAAAGAAACAGACTTCAATCACTAGAAGTTTTTGCAAACCTCAGAACTTACACAAATTACTACATGTCTTTTGACTGAACAGCGTGACAGAACAATTTCAAAGCTTAAATCATAAGTTAACAATTATGCATGTGCTTGCTAGGAATTAACAAAATTAAAAATGCACATATGTGCAAGGTTCAAAACTTTCTTGTTCCCAAAAGGGAAAATGATAATGAGCTAACTGGTACCTGATTAAATCCATCCTGATCACCAATAATCTCGACATGAACACACACCATTTTTGAAATGGTGGAATCTCTTGGCATCTCGCATTATCAATTCTCTACCAACAATTTTTGAAATGATCTTCAAGGCATTATGGCAATCACCACAAACACGAAGATTCTTAATCACACGAATGGGTGAACGCGCTGGAGAGGTCAAGAAACCTTGAGCAGAAGCAAGTCTCTCACTATGAGCAAGAAGAGCTTCTTCCTTGCTTTCCTGGTCTATGTCATGCAACACAAATCTCGTCTCTGGAATATAACCTTCTTCTTTCATTTGTTCTCTTAAACCCCTGAGTAATGCGTAGATCCGATCATTGTCAGGATGGGATGTATCTCCTGCTCGATATTCATGGACCCTGCTCCTAATTTCTAGAGGATTTTGGCTCGCCAGCTTCTTCTTCCTTTCCTCCTTTGCAAGGTCTGAAGCTTTTACTGGTACAATACCTGCCTTTGCTTGTTCATTCAAGTGGGAGGGATCTAACTGTCCAACAAGCTCTGCACATCGATCCCCAAGATCCAAGTTCCCATGAACTCTACAGAGAGTCATCAAGGCCTCCCAAACATCAACAGTTGGCTCTACAGGCATCTTTTCTATAAAATCAAATGCTTCATCAAGATGACCTGTACTTCCAAGCATGTGAACAAGACTCACATAGTGCTCCATGGCTGGGACAAGATCATAATCTTTACACATTGACTCAAAATGTAAAAAACCTTCGTCAATATCACCCAAGACAGTGCAGGCAGAGAACACACCAATAAACATTTGTCCATCAGGTTTTAGTCCTGCTTTCTTAAACCGAAGGAAGATATCAATGGCATCCTCTCCAAGGCCATTTTTAGCAAGCCCCTGTATCATTGTGTCCCAAGTTGTTAAATTGCGTTCAGGCATTTTATCAAAAACACAAAATGCATCATCAGAAGAACCGCATTTCAAATACATCTCCAAAATCTTGTTATAGATGCTGACTTTCAAAGGGGACAGTGATCTCATAACATGTTCATGAACAGCTCTTGCTTCTTGTAAAGCTTCTGCTTCTGCACATGCATTAATTAAGGATAAAAATTTGACCGATTCAACAACATCCCCCTTATTTTCTAGCAATGCCAAAAGTTTCACAGCTTCCTTGACTTTCCCTTCTTTTATAAATTCATCCAGCTCCTCAATTCCACCACTGTATTCTATTTCAGAAGTCTTAGCCTCGAAGTTCCCCTCAGCTTCGGCTTGAGGGTTAGTTGATATTTGGTATTGCACAACGGGATTGCTCTGAAAATTGTTTCTTATATTTTCTTTATAAACCCCTGTACAATTCTGATGAATTTCATTTTTATTTTCCTCAAAAGGAACCCCGTTATTATGATTATACTGGGCATCATAATGCCCACTAAAGTTACCATTTTGCCCAACTGTAGCACTGTGGTGACTTTCACTTGCAAAACTGCCGCCACAAATACCACTTGGATTTTGATACTGAAAACTGCTAAATTTCCTATTTGTTTCATCGAAAACTGAGTTCTTCATAAAATAATAATTCCCAGGATTTACCCCAGAAGGCTCATGAGTGTTTGGTCTGTGCTCAAACCCCGTGTAAGTGCTAAACCCTGGAGTAGGAATATTGGGGTCATCTGACAAATTGTCTAGGTGATGAGAATCGGTATTTTGGGAATCCGATCTTTGAACGGCAGCAATTGTGCTGAGATGTCTAAGTGACAGATTGAGGACTTTGATTGCATAAGAAGACTTCCGCGAAGAAGAACATACCCTCGCCAGAGCCATTAGAGGATAGAAAGTACCAAATCGAACTCTCTTTATGGTCATTTGTTAATGTGTGATTGCTCTGAAACTAGATCAATAGGGATTGACAGGCTCCCTTGTCAGTGGCTCTGCTTGTCACTGCCACTTTTGTCATCATATCTTATTCCTGTTAAAAGAAACAAGAATATGCAACTTAGATGCAAAACATAGCTGAGATGCGGACACCCAAGCAATATTAACAAAACAAGGTGGCAACCCAAATTAATGCTCCGTGATGGGGCACAACTTTATGGTTATGTCTGATATACAACATACACATGCATGCTAGTCTACCAAGCTGTAAAAAGCATCTTTAGCCTGTAAGGCATAACAAGTAAACAAACGTTAGATTATTAAAATAAATACAACATTATAGTTAAGATATCAAAAGATCTAACATACTACAAGAGTTCATATTAGCACAAAATCATATCATGACAAAAACCATTGGACATAGTTATGCTTTGACTGCTTAATCCTATAAGAATATGAGAAACTCCATAGCACTATAAATAGTATCTTTTCACCAAGAGCAACAAAATACAGGCTAAGATGTTTGCAACAGTTTATCCTAGAATGACTCTGAAAGACATTTTAGATGTGATAGTTCCATGTCTCTGTTTATTTCTATTTAATATTGTCAAGATATAGATATGCTAGCAAGAGATTAGGAGAATTACTTGGAAATCCTGTAAATTGAGGGATCAGGAGATTAGGTTTCCTAATAAATTAATGTTCTATTTAGGAATGAGTAGGTTTCCTAATGAGTTAGTGTCCTATTTAGAAACGAGTTAGTTTCCTATTTTTTTCTCTTGTAACCTACTATATAATACTATGTATTATCAATTCAGAAATAGAGATATTTCTTTTCTTCTCATATTTCCTCACATGATATCAGAGCTCTAAACTCTTTAATGGGAATTCTGTCTCTTTTCTCTTCAGCCTTAATTGCTGAATGATCTTCCTTTCAGCCTTCATTGCTAATCTTGTTTTTTATTTCTCCTTCTTTAATTCCGGTTTGGGCAGTCTTAATTGCTGCTGATTTCCTTCCTTCATCATGTCAACCTCCCAAACCACCGACACCGCTGCCTCCAGCAATTCAAATCCACCCGAAGAGTCCAATTCTGTTCAGAAAATTGGAGAATTGCAGAATATTTGGGCCTCCTATAGGCTCAATCGGGAAAATTATTTCAAATGGTCTCAATTTGTCCACACATACCTCTAGGGCAAAGGGAGACTTAATTACCTTCTTGGAATGAGACCGGCAAAGGATGACCCATCATTTGAAGCATCGGATGAAGAGGATTTCATGATAATATCTTGGTTATGAGATTCTATGGATCCCACGATCAGTGATACGTGTATGTTTTTAGCTACAACAAAGGAAATTTGGGATTTCATTCGTCGCACATATTCGAAGGCCCATGATGCGGCTCAAGTGTACGAGATCAAGATAAGAATTGCGGCCACTAAGCAAGGAAACAAATCTGTCACAGAATATGCAAACTTGCTGTAAAACCTGTGGCAAAAACTTGATCAATACTGCGTTTTTAAGATGAAACACCTCGAGAATGTTGTCATCTTGAAGAACTTCATTGAAAAATATTGGGTCTATGATTTTTTGGTTGGATTGAATTCTGAATTCGATCAGGTTAGGATCCAAATCCTTAGAAAGGAGGACACCCCTCCTCTAGAAGAGACAATATCATTGATTTGATCAGGTTAGGATCCAAATCCGAAGGAACGTTATGCTTCAAACACAACAAACCGTGAACGAGTCAATCCTAATAGCAAAAACAGATCATCAGAAGAAAGGAAAGGGTAATCTAACTCAACACCCTGGTAGAGAAAACCAGTGGAAGGAGAACAAGGACAATCTCTAGTGCACCTATTGCAAGAAACTGAGGCACACAAGGGAGAAGTGTTGGAAACTGAATGGTAAGCCACCAAGCCGAGAATGGGGGAATCGTGGGGGGCAACAAAGGCCTCAGACACATATGGTAGAGCAACCCAAAACTGAAGAAAATTCAACAACAAGGGGATTCAACAATGAAGAAATTGAGAAGCTGAAAAACCTGTTGGGGTCTCTTGGGAAGCCTTCTGGAACTTGTTCTCTGGCTCTTACAAGTAAACCTTCGTTCTCTTTTTGCATGAATGCGTTGGAAACATTATATACTAATCCTTGGATAAAAGATTCTGATGCCATAAATCATATAACCCCCATACCTCAACTCTTTCACACCTATACTCCATGCCCAAGTAATAGGAAAATTTTAGTGGCCAATGGCTCTTTAGCTATTATTGCAGGGTTCAAAGATATACACATCACACCTACCATTACCCTTAAAAATGTCCTCTATGTACCAAAACTATCAACCAATCTGGTTTTCATTTAAAAACTAACCCATGATCTTAAATGTTATGTCACTTTTTTCCCTTTTTATTATGTTCTTCAGGATCAACATTCGAGGAAGAGGATTGGATTTACTAAGGAAAGAAGCGGTCTATACACCTTAGATCATTAAAAAAATGGTAGAAGCAATTTGTCATTGGTTTTCTTCAATTTCACAAATAAAGATATCATTTGGCTGTATCACCTACGCCTAGGTCATCCATCTTTTAGAGTCTTAAAAGTCACGTTTTCTCATTTATTCCATGGATTAGATATGTCTGAATTTCATGGTGACACTTGTGAATTAAAAAAACATAATTGTGTTTCAGGGGCTCGTTGATTTATATCCTTAACTGATGATTGCACTCGGATTACTTGCCTCTTTCTTCTTAAACAAAAATTTGATGTTAACATTGTTATACCCAACTTCCACTCAATGGTTCAAAACCAATTTGGGGTTAAAATAAAAACCTTTAGGACAGACAATGCTAGAGACTACTTCAACCAAATTTTGTCACTTTATTTTCAATCACAGGGCATTATCCATGAATCATCATGTGTTAACACATCTCAGCAAAATGGGATAGTTGAAAAAAAAAAAACGGGCACTTACTTAACACCATCGTCCGAGCCTTACTCTTTCAAAGGAATGTTCTTAAGTCCTATTGGGAAGAGACTATTCTTACTGTCACACACCTGATAAATAAACATTTCTCATATGTATTAAACAACAAAAATCCCATAGAAATCCTTAACAATTTTTACTCTCACTTCAGAACCTCAAATGGCCTAATACTCAGAGTATTTGGGTGCATTGCCTTTGTTCATATCCACAACCAACAAAGGCAAGTTAGATCCCCAAACTATAAAATATGTTTTCCTTGGTTGCTCATCTACTCAAAAGGGATACAAGTGTTACAACCCTTCATCTAGAAAATTTTACATCTCTGTAGATGTCACATTCACAGGAAATAAACATTTTTTTCTCTAAGTCCTCTCTTTAAGGGGAGATTTCAATGATGGAAGATAGTACTTGTGAGTCCTTTCAACTAATTAAAACCCTTCACCTTCCTCAGCTTCCAGCCATGTTGTTGAATCTGAAACCTCTGACCTAATCACATATGAGCCACCCAATTCTACTATTGAACCCGTGTCACCACTTGTCCCTACCAGTGCAAGTCAAAAGTTACCAAGGCTTACTCAAGTGTATTCAAGGAGAAAAGCCGTTTGAGAACTGATACAAGTCCAAGAATCCAACCCAGATTCTGGAAATGAGATCATGTTAAGATCTTACCCACCTTTACCCACACAATGTGTTGAAACACCTGATAATCCAAAAAACGATGTAGACCTTCCCATTGTTGTGAGAAAAGGTACCAGAAAATGCACCAAACAACTGTTTTACTCACTATCTCACTATGTCTCTCTTAAGCATCTATCACCATCTGACAAAAAATTCATTATAAATTTAAACGTTATTATTATCCCTAACACTGTTTCTGAGGCATTGTCAAAAAGAGAATGCAAGGATGCTATGAGAAAAGAGATGAGTGCATTACAACAGAACAAAACATAGGAGATTGTTGATAAACCAAAAGAGAAAAACATTGTTGATTGTAAATGGATTTTCACACTGAAATACAAGGCTGATGGATCCCTTCGGAGATATAAAATAAGAGTGGTGGCCAAAAGGTATACTTAGACTTATGGGGTGGATTATGAGGAGACTTGTGCTCCACTTGCAAAAATGAATACAATGAGGATTCTATTATCATTGGCTGCCCACTTCAGGTGGCAACTACTAAAATATGATGTTAAGAATGCATTTCTCCATGGTGATTTAGATGAATAGATATACATGACTATTCCATCGGGATTTTAGGCGGACACAAGTAGCAAGGCATGCAAGCTGAAAAAGGTCCTTTATTCGTTAAAACAATCTCCTAGAACATTGTTGGGAGATTTGCAAAAGTTATGAAGGAGTCAGGATGTAAACAAAGTCAAGGTGACCACTCTCTTCATTAAACATTCAGCTGTAAGGGGAATAACTGCACTTCTAGTTTATGTGAACGACATCATAGTGACGCAAGAACTGAAGCAGAGACTAATAAAAGAATTTTAAATAAAGGAACTAGGAAAATTTAAGTATTTCTTCGGTATTGAGGTGGCATATTCCGCGCAAGGGATCTTCATATCTCAGCAAAAGCACGTGATTGATCTATGACAAAAATAGGGAAGATTTAGTGTAAACCAATCTCTACACCAATGGATCCAAACCATAAGTTGGGAGAAGCTAAAGAAGAACTAATTGTTGATAAAAGAATGTACCAAAGGTTGGTCGGAAAACTCTTATACCTTGCTCACACTTAGCCTGACATAGCATACTCAATGAACATGATTAGTCAATTCATGCACGATCCAAGAAAACCTCATCTTCAAGCTGCTTATAAAGTACTACATTACTTGAAAAGCAATCCAGGGAAAGGAATTTTGTCCAAGAAGAACGACACTCTTGCTTTAGAAGCTTACACCGATTCTGACCATTCAGGTTCCCTAATGGACAGAAGATCAACTACAGGGAATTGTACTTTTCTTGGAGGTAATTTGGTAACGTGGAGGAGCAAGAAACATAATCTGGTGGCAAGATCATCCGCAGAATCAGAGTTCAGGGCTATTGCTCAGGGATTATGTGAGCTACTCTATTTGAAGATTATTCTAGATGATTTGAGAGTCAAATGGGAATGACCTATGAAGCTCTATTGTGACAACAAGTCAGCTATTAATATTTCTCATAATCCTATACAACACGATAAGACAAATAATATCTAAATTGATAGGCATTTCAT
Organism: Carica papaya; assembly: GCF_054855325.1. Classification (NCBI taxonomy): domain Eukaryota; kingdom Viridiplantae; phylum Streptophyta; class Magnoliopsida; order Brassicales; family Caricaceae; genus Carica; species Carica papaya. The sequence goes on along the minus strand of NC_142312.1, from coordinate 22,806,751 downwards.
AAAAAAAAAAAAATTGGAGGAATGGTTAGTGTGTATGTCTTACGTTCCATCAGAACGTCAAGTAGCTGATGTTCTAATGAAAGGGCTGAACAGTTCGAACTTCCATGATCTTGTATTCAAGTTGGGAATGGAAGACATCTCTTCCTCAGCTTGAGGGGAGTGTCAAGATATAGATATGTTGGTGAGAGATTAGGAGAATTAATTGGAAATTCTGTAAATTGAGGGATTAGAAGGTTAGGTTTCCTAATGAGTTAGTGTCCTATTTAGGAATGAGTAGGTTTTCTGATGAGTTAGTGTTCTATTTAGAAATAAGTTAATTTTCTATTTTTTTCTCTTGTAACCTAGTATATAATACCATATATTATCAATTCAGAAATAGATGTTTTTCTTTTCTTCTCATATTTTCTCACAAATATATATACACATATATATTGTAGTGCTACTTCGTAACTAACAAGGAGATCACTTTTGCCCGAAAAAGTAGATCAAATCACAAAAATGATTGAATTTTGACATAAAAATGAAAAATCTTATTCAGTCTCAAATCACTCAGCCTGTGAACAGCTAAAGTGCTGACATAATTTATTTACAGAACAAGCTAATCTCCAAACTGACTTCATGGAGAAGGGCGAAATAGAAGTGATGAAAACTGTAGGTCTTAAACATTTTAGGATAATCTGCCTCAAAACAATCCATGGCGAAAGAGGGCTACTATCACAGTATCAATGAACTCCATAAAAAAAAAAAAAATCAACGGTACTAATCTTGCCCAAGGGCCTTACCTTGGATTTTTCTCAAGGACACCAAATAGAAAGATAACCCAAAAAATCAAAAGAAAGGAACACTAGAACAAGTAGCTTGTAACCAGTTAGAGAACATCTTGACTACTTCAAGATACTCTAGAATAGTCAAAATATAATTCTCGTATACCATAGGTACACAATCTACAACAAGATTCTTGACTCTAAATTTGCACCTCTCCCAGCAACCACCTATAATCATTTTTCTTTTTTTTGGATAGAAGGAGAAGCTTTATTGGGAACAAGAGGAAATCATTACAAAGAGAACATCAAAAAAGTTATCCAGCTGATGCAAAAAAGGACCAAAACAGATTTTTTTAAAAAAATAAAAAGTATGGTATGTATCACTAATTACAAGCGCAAAGGAGAATCCATATACAAAATTATTTATATGTAATCAAGATGTCACTAAGGTCCCGAACATCCTTCATATAATACAGATAATGACCCATAACAAAAAAACTCAGAGTCTGGAACCATTTACTTCTAACCCCATTCAAATCATCTTCCACTCTCTTAAATGCTCTTCTGTTTCTCTCTTTACACCACACAAAATATAGCAAGGGGAATGAGGCCCACATGTTTTTCCCTCCACTAATACCCTTATAAGCACGAATCTTATCCATAACAGTACTGGCTATAACCCAACTAATTCCCAAAAGCCCACATACTATGATCCATAATTTATATGCAAGTGGGCACCAAAGAAAAATATGATTACAAGACTCCTTCACCTTTATGCATAAAAAACAACCATTCACCATAACCTTTTCTCTTCTCATTACCTTGTCAATAGTAAGAATACATTCTCGTCCTGCTTCCAAGCAAAGAAAACAACTTTGGATGAGAATTCACCTTTCAGATTTGCCGGAAAGAAAAACTGGTCTCCATTAAATAATTCTTGACTAAGTAGTTATAAAAACACCTAACTGTAATAACCCCTACAAAATTAAGGCTCCAAAGCAGTTGGTCATTTCTCCCATTTAGAGATGCAGAAGATAATGAACTCACGAGAGTCTCCTATTCATCAATTTCCTAGTCATTAAGGTTTCCCATCACTTCTACATGTCATTCCCTTTACCCTCCAATGCCTCTAAATGACTCATGGACTAAGAAATCCTTGTACCGTGCAATAACAAAAATTTGAGAGAACCTATCTCTAAGTGCTCCCCTCCAAGATAAGAGTCCATCCAAAAGTCTATTCTCTCCCCATTGTCGACTCCCCATCTGATGCATTCCTAAAATTTTCCCCTTCCCATACATTTTTTCTACATCCCTTTTCCATGCGGCCTTGGCAATGCTAAGGAATATCATCCTCTATAAACCTTCACCGTAGAGTGTCGGTTTCGTTCATGAACCACCAGATCCACTTACCCTGCAACGCCTAGTTCATTTCTACAACAAATCTCAATCCCAGACCACCTTAACGCGATGGTCTTCAAGACCAAGACAAAAAAATAAAAGTAGGTAACACCAAAGAGGTAACAGATCATGTGACTATAGCACCCTAGCTCCTACAAAAGGACAGTAAGGGAAATATCAGAATATTTCCTGTGAGTCTTGACCCAAAGGAAAGCCAAAAAGAACATCTTAAAACTAAAAATAACCTAATTTACCCTTTTGGGGGTAAATTTTTCTTTAAAAAATTATGAGCTATGATGGCATAGCCACCATAGACCAAGACCTCAGCTCCACAAAACCAACTTTGGCTCAACTAAACAAGAAGACATAAACATAACATGCCATGAACATTACTGAGTAAGACTTCAAAACTTTCAATTTTGACCCAAAGCGAGCAATTTTATGACACTAACCATATGCAAACTATAAATAATATAATAATAGACTTCTAAATAATATAGTTGTTTTACATTTAATATAATCACAATTTATAATTTATTTGAGAAATTTAGTGATGACCTATTCTACATCATTCTCCTCTAGCGAGAAAACTCACCCGCGAGCTTTGAAGTGGAAAATGATGTAAAACCTTGATACTTTCCCATAAAAATTCAGCAACCTTTATGCTTAGCTGTTCTCTCCAATGCCTAAAATAATTGTTTGCTAGGAGTTAAATCATCATCCTCCGTAGGATACATAACCATCATATCTTTTTTGCACCTCCTTTTCTTTAGTCCGACATTCAAGTTATTCTTTGTTGGGCATTCATAACCCATGTGCCTGCTTTGTCCACATCTAAAGCACAACTTCCTATCCTTTAGGAGTTTTGAAATTTAATATTGATCCATTCTTCAACTCACCTTTTGATTCAAATGTATTTTTATGAGTGCATTCTACAATGTTTTTTGGGACCGAATATGTTAATGGCTGCCAGGTAAATTTATGCTATAGTGACAGGAGGTTGTCGAATTAATGCTCTTTGAATATCAACTCTTATTCCTGCCTAGAATTGCCGTGTTGCTTGACTATCATCTTCGACGAGTTCACTTTGAATCTTTAATTCTTCAAACTTCTGTGTATACTTACTGACATGTTCCCTTGGACTAAAGTATAAGCTTAGTCACATGGTTTGCCACACTGTTGGGAGGTAGATACCTTTCGTGAAGAATAGTTTTCCTCTCATTCCATGTTTCAATTGTTGATTGTCTTTTCTTTTTATGTTTTCGTCAATAGTGTACCATTGTATTTTTGCAAGTCCAACCAACTTTATCTTGGCAAATTGAACTCTTCAAGCATTTGATATACCAGTTAGAGTACTCTTCCATTGACTAAACCAATCAAGGAAGAAATAAAGATCTCTTCTTCCATCAAAATTAGAAGCTTTGACCTTTACCCTCTTGGTAATATCTCCGACGTTATCTTCAATATGCTTCTATTGGCAGCTTGTTAAACTTGTACCTTTTGAATTGGTGGACATACTTGTGTTGTGCATAAGTGTCTCGATTTTTCCAAGATTGCTTTGATAGTGTTTTACGTTGCTTCCAATTTGATATTAGTGATTATTTCATGTGTCTCAAATTTAGCATTTAACTAGTAATCATTTTGAAGCCTAATTTCTCTTTAGAAAAGTCTGGTTAAACTAGGAACTCATAGAAGAAGCCAAAACATAATAGATTATACAAGGTCTACTCGCAGTTGGCCACGTGTGGGCTTCACACATCGGCTTCCAGTCAGCAGATGGCAGTGACTGTCTAGCAGGCGGCTCAACTAAAGATGTTGATTTTAGATTGGATGCATAATGTAGAACACAATAGAGCAAAAATATAGACTCGCGAGAGGCAATGACTATGGGAGTTTGCGTCGGCAATTTTGGCAGCTTCAAGTGGAGTTTCACAATGGGGATTTGGGGTTCGGCTGATTGGGACCTTCTAGAGCTCGTGGTGGTGGTAGTGTCAACCACCTCCAACAAGTGACTCTGATACCAAGTTGATGTAAGACGAATAGGGTTTGATTTGTAAAATTAGGGAATTGGGAATTGAAAAAAAAAAAAAAACTTAGACACTACACCTAGTGTTTTTTAGACATCACCTCTAAGAAATCAAATGTATCATGCTTAAAGGTTTGATATCATCATACAATCAGAAAGCTAAGAAACACTCAAATTATTATTGAAAACTTGAATGAATAATACATAAAATAACAACCATTTATAATAATCTCTAAATATTTTTTCCTAACTAGAATTAAACTAGAAAATAATAATATGATAAAATTAAGAATACTAATTCTCATACAAATAGAAAATAATACTAATAAAAATAAAATCCTAACTCTAATAAGAATTTTTTTTTAGATAACCCAACTCTAGAAAGAATAAAATCCTAAGTTTTCTTTTTTTGTATTGAAGTAAAGGTCACAAGAGAGCAGCCCACGTACAAAATTTACATGTCAATTAGCATATTTACAATGAAACCAAAATCATTAATACCATCGAGGTTATACACAAAACAGTATAATCAAAATAATGAAACCAACTATCCTTAATAGTGCCAAAATCCATTTCTTTTCCCTAAAAGCTCGTTTGTTTTTTTTTTTTTTTCAAATGACCCAAATATTAGTTAGGAATGAATGTGAGGGATTTGTTTCTATTGCTAATTCCTTCCTAGACAAGAAGCTCAGAGATAGTCGATTCAGCCCTGACCCAAGACATACCCAAGAGACCCAAAATCTTGGACCAAAGCTTGTAAGAACAGAGCACCAGAGAAGAAGATAATTACATGATTCCAAGCTGTTTTTGTAAAGGAAACATTTGTTGATAGTGATAAAGCCTTTTTCATGAGACTGTCAAGAGTTAGTGTTGATTTTTAGAGAAAAAATATAATTTTATTTCTCACCCTTTAGATTGTTACATTTGAGTATTTATAGAATACTTATTCTACTAATAGAAAAATTTCTATTTTAGTAAACTTCTAATTACATTAAATTACCTAATTAAATAATAAAGTAATTTAAATAATAAAATAGAAAAATATCATATTTAACATTCCCCCTCAAGTTGGTGCAGAAATATATTTCATGCCCAACTTGCATACCAAGTTGCAAACTAGAATCAAATATGTTAGACAGCAGTATGGTTCGGCTCAGCCCAAAAACGGTACGAGTTCGACTCAAAAATTGGCTAAAAAAGGTTCGAACTCGGCCCAAAAACAGCTCAAATTCAGCTACAAAAACGGCTCGAACTCGGCTCAGGCAGATTTGTGCAAAGTAGAGATCGTGGCCAGAAAAGCTTCATATCGAGCGGCTCTGTGTGCGGCGAAAAAGAAACTGGTTGCTCGGTACTTTGCGTGGCTTTGCGTGCGGAGGAAGAAGAACCAGATCATGCAACTCTTTGTGTGGCTCTGCGCATGGTGGAAGAAGAAGCTGGGTTAATTGGTTTTTTTTTCTCGCACCTCTATGCGCAACTGAAGAAGAATAGATCAGGGGTTAATGCGTCTCTACGCGTGACTAAAGAAGAATTTACTCGAGGCAAACGCGACTTTGCGCGCGGTTGAAGAAGACGAATTCTGAGGATCTCTCTTCGCATGACTCTGCGCGCGGTGGAGGCCGGCTGCTCTCTTTCTTCCTCTGCTCTGGCCTCTCTTCTTCTAATCTCCCTCTCTTCTGATCTGGGTCTTTCTATTCAGACTATTTTGCTATTTTAGGATTTTAAAAAAAACTCTAAAATATTATTTTACCTCTGATACTATGTTGATTTTTGGAGAAAAAATATAATTTTACTTCTCACCCTTTAGGTTGTTACATCTGAGTATTTATAGAATATCTATTTTACTAATAGAAAATTTTCTATTTTAGTAAATTTCTAATTATATTAAATTACCTAATTAAACAATAAACTAATTTAAATAATCAAATAGAAAAATATCATATTCAATAGTTAGAATGCGTCCTTTGGCTGCCTCCCATGCAAAAAAAGATATACGGGGAGGATTACCAGCTTTCCAGAAGATTTTAGAAGGAAAGTTCCTCTGTATGTCAGCTCTGATTCCATTCCAGATGGCTGTAAAAAGATTTTACAGTAAAACGCCCATCCTTCCTTAGATTCCAACTAACTTTATCATCTTCATTTGAGAGCCGGATATTAGCCAAAGTATGAAGCATCATCTCATATATTAATCCACTTACCAATCTTGTAAATTCCTGCTAACCACCACATTCCAGTCCATAGAGCTGTCAGCACCAGCAGCCTCATTAACAAGGATATTTTTATCCCTTGTGATTGCAAAAATAAGTGAAATTCTGGATTGAAAATTTTCAGTGCCGCACCAGGTATCCTTCAAAAAATGTACCTTATTACCTTTACCAATAATCCACTTAAAGCAGTTAAGAACAGAAGTGTTGAGATTCATAATGGCTTTCCAAAGACTTAGGCCATAACTGCAATTCATTATGCTGGAGTGATCGTGAATGTCCCCACTGAACCATTTGCATTCAATGACTGATTTTCAGAGGCAGTTGTCTTCATTCCAGAATCTCCAAAATGCATTTCCCAAGAAGAGCTTTATTCAGATGACCAAGTGATCTCAGGCCCAAACCACCATCTTTGAGAGGCTTTTTGACATCATCGCATCTAAGAAGGTGATATTTCTTTTTATTGTTGTCACATCACCCCACAAAAAGTTGCATTGGATCGATTCCAGTTTTAGTTGCAACTTTGGTTGGGATATTAAGCATGGACAGAATAAAATCCTAACTTACTAAAACTATAATAATACTCCAAAATGATATAATAATAGACTCCTAAACAACATAATTGTTTCACGTTCAATATAATTATAATTTCTAATTTATTTAAGAAATCTAGTGATAACCTGCTTTGCATCACCAAGTTAAGCAGATAATACATATTTGTAGATATAAAAGAAGCCAGAGAATAAAAAAGGTAACAGGAAACATTGAAAGTTGCAGCTCAAAGCAAGAAATAATATCAGTACTAATAATGTTATATAAACTGTACCAAGTCACTAAATAAACAGCTGCAGCTAAAAATTACAAGGACTATGTAACAGTTATTTCAACAACCAGCACCCATAACTGACACATATCATCCTAAAGGAGCAGATCAAATAAAAGGACTATCTAAATGATTAAACCTCTTCTACATGTCAGCCATTCCCCTAGAAGACCTTACCAATTTCCAAAAATAAGACATAAAAAATAAAAATGCCAAGTGATGTTACACCACCATGGCTGCATATTTAATTTATTATTTTAATTTACTCTTCTTTCTACTCTCAGTAGTATTAGGATTCATTTATTTCTTTCCAATAAGTTTTCTGAATTGTTTTTGAGCATAATGTTTATGAAATATCTTGTTGGAGAAGAGTTACATTAGAGCTGCAATTACTTTCCTAGTCTCTAATTCAGGGTTGAATTGGAGCTAGAAGCATCCTTGAATGATGCATACAAACACACAATGAAACCCCTGAAGCCACACCTCGGTTAGACCCTAATAGCCAAGTAAGTATTACTTAGAAATAGGTTCCTTGAAACAAAGAAGTGTACCAACGATTGGAACGGAACTGAAATTGTCATGATTCTAAAAGATAGACCAGGTGAAAATACCCAAATAAAGTGAACTACTCGGTTTCAATAAGAATTTTACAGCTCATATCCTTTTGAGCATTTTGCCACACTGTTAGTGCTCAATTGTAAAACAACAACTTTTCATGAATAAATTAACTTAATGTAGAACCATGAACATTTACAGCAACGTACACTTATTATCAGGTTCATTCATAAGATTTTATAAAAACGAAAGAAAAAAAAAAGAAAAGTATTGAAGAAGTCAATTTTCCTTTCATGTAAGAAGCCTATAAAAGAGGGGTGCTTCAACAATTTACCCAAATGGATGCTCAACAAGGAAGAGGTGAGTGACATACCTCTATTTGGGTTCAAAAAACTCCCCAAAATCCTCAGCTTTCCCCTCTAATTTTTGTCTGCTTTGCTCAAAATCAAAACTTTAAAAGCTCCCACGGTCGCATACGTCTGCTTAGCAATGTTTGTCTTCTTCGATACTCAGTTTTTTAATCTTACTTCGTTTATTCTGCTTCTCTCAGGTACATGAAATGAGAGGCTAAACAAAATATTGAGGAGAAGGTAAGAAAAAAGAGAAAGAAGAAGAGGATAATGCAGAAAGGAAAAAATAATTAGCTTCTCTCCCCCTCCTCTATTTTCTTTATTTGAAGTTAATCTCACACACACACATATATTATTTAGTTGTATTGACCAATAGATTCCTCTATCTCCCTAATCATAGACTAATTAAAAGACAGAAGAAGAGTCCCTACCTTCTCTGTTCGTCTCTCTCTTCATCAACTCAACTGAAACCCGAAAACCAGAGGCCTGCTCGTTTCTCTCTCAGAGCCTCCTTTCAATCCATAAAAACTACTTCCGTGGTTTCTCTACCATGCTCTGGGCTGGCGGCCGGCGCTAGGAAAGAGGAAAAAGAAAAGAAAAGCTGTGCGGCATTCGGGGAAGAAGAAGATTTTGATTATAGTGTAATTGGGCTGGGTATTTTAATTTTAAGTGTAAGCGGACTGGGCTATCAAAATAGAAGGAGATTGGGCCTCAATTTTAAATTGATGTCCTTTGGTGCTGACCCTCTGCCAGACCAGACCAAAGTATTTGAATCTAATTCAATATAGAATAGATGGTTATGTCTGATTTAGTTTTGAAATGGCATTTAAACTAAAAAAAAAACGTTCATATAAATTAAATTTGAACAAAAAATCATTTTTTTTTATGTTCTGTATCACTTCAAATAGTCATGAACAAAAAAAACATAAAGAAGATGATGTTTTTGTTTATAAGTTTAGTAAAACCAATGACAGTGGTGCAGTATTGACCAGTGAAATTTGAAACTCAAATAAAATCTTTACTATGTGTGCTCCCTTCTTGATGTTGACAATGGCTATTGTCACTTAATATATGAACCACAACAACATATAAGACTAGGATAAGAATTACAAAAATGTATTATTATGAACTAGAAGTTGCAATAATACATGTATGTTGTAGCTAGTATGATCGATACAGATACAAAGAACACACAAATGAGGTTCGTTATCTTGAAATATCAAGCACTGAACTTGTAAAGAGGAAAGCATTTCAGACAAAATACATGCGAAAGATTCAATTTCTTTCCTCCCTCGTTTGCTCGTGACATCTAGTTTAATTGCTTGTACAACAAGTTCATCAATCTGTCATTTACACATGATTAAATCAAAGTTAGCTTCACAATAAGGTTACCACATATACTAGACTATGTATGTTTCCCAGAAATAACAAGGATAGAAAAATAACTCTTTGGCAATGTTCTAAAACCCATATCTAGACCATGCTAGTGAAATCAATTACACATGTTGCAACACCATACTCATTCAAGATCACCAAGTTATCATCCTTGGATCCTGGTATTGCCATCAATAAGGCCTTTCTATTGCATAGGAATGCTTTAAAATTGTTTTTGTTCTCATTCAAGAATTTTTTGTGCAAGTGCAAAATGTCCCACTGATGGCACCGCCAATGTGCTTACTGCTAAGGAAAACAGTCATGTTCTTTGAATTATTGTGACCTTGCATTAATTAGTCCATATTGACTCATTACTAGCGATTCCTTCATGATTATTAATAAAAAATACCGAATTTTAGCAAAATATTAATGTTAAGCATCACAGTATCAAGTTGTTTTAGAATTAGTTGTCGATAAACATTTTTCAAATTCTTCCAATTAAGCATTTATATTCAATATTTATACCAATATTTTTCAAGGAAGAATCCTGGAACACAATCTACGAACATCATATTATGCGTCCGAACACAGGAGAAGTTGATCGACTTTATAAAATCAAATTGCAAACTATACTTTCTATTCGGTTTTACAATTTTTCAATAATCAGACAGTATTAGAATAATAGATAGTTTTGTAATTAATGTAAATGATGTGGTTAATTTTGTAATTATATTCCCTGTATAATTTTGGGTAGATTGTGTGATACATGTTGTCTACTTGATCAATCGCATACCCTATCTGGTCATCAACAATAATACTCAATTTAAGGTGTTTGGATGTCTTTATTATATCTCAACCATTGATAATCATAGATCAAAGTTTGTTCACCGAGCCACCAAATGCCTTTTTGTCAGTCATCCTGCTCATGTAAAAAGGTTTCAGGTATATGAACTCGAAACACAGAAAATATTTGTTTCAAGGAATGTCCATTCCGTTGAAACTATTTTTCCTTTCTCTTCTACTATTGCGAGCATTTCAGATAATTTTTTTTATCCTCACTGATTTTACAGCAGAATTTGATAGTAACATAAACAGGTCTTTAAGTAGTCAAGATGGTGTGGAACATGGCAGCTCTGTTGAACCAGTTACTTCTGGTAATTATCCTTCATCTACTTCTCATTTTTTCGATAATACCAGATTTTTTTAATAAAGATATAAACCTTATTCCCATTGTTTCCACTGAACTTGTTCACTCAGAACATGTTCCCACTGTTTCCACTAAACCTGTTAACCAATATACACATAAACGGCCTACCAGAACACTCAAACAACCTACACATTTTCAGGATTATTACATGTATGGTCTCAAGCCTCGGATTAATTCTAATATATCAACTCCTCATTGCATTTCACAAGTTATTTTATACAATAAAATCAGTGAGTCATATAAGTCTTTTATCCATGCCATTTCTTAAGACTAAGAGCTTAAAACCTATAACAAAGCCATTAAGTTCGCATATTGGCAAGAAGCAATTCTTGTTGAAACTAGTGCACTAGAAAAGGACCAAACTTGGGAGTTAACCACTTTACCTCTCAATAAGAATACAATTGGGTGTAAATAGGTATATAAGATAAAAAAAAGATGGATGGTTCCACTAAAAGGTATAAAGCCAGATTTGTTGGTAAACGTTACATTTAGCAATAAGGTATTTATTACTTGGATACTTTTTTTTATTGTTAAGTTAACTACTATATGAACATTGTTAACCGTTACTGCTGTTAAAGGTTGGTTTTTACATCAACTTGTTATTAATAATGTTTTTCTATATGATGATCTACATGAGAAAGTTTATATGCAACTTCCACCCGATTTTTCTTCTACTCATAAGAATCAGGTATTTAAATTGAAGAAAAGTCTTTTTAGTTTGTAACAAGCAAGTAGGTAATGGCATTTCAAGCTCATTAATGCATTAAAAAAGAAAGGCTTTGTACATACACATTCAGATCCTTCACTATTTCTTAAGTCTACTGCTTCCTCATTAATTGCACTTGTTGCATATGTTGATGCTGTTATCTTGGCTAACAATAATATGGATGAGATTCAAATTGTCAAAGTCTATCTTCATGATGTTTTCAAAATAAAAGACCTTAGATATTTAATTTTTTTTTAGGGTTTAAAGTCGCAAGGTCTAGTAGTGGTATTAACATTTGCCAACGAAAATATATGTTGGATTTTTTACGAGATACTAGATTCTTGGGTTATAAACCAGCATTGACACCCATAATGCCTTCACATAAATTGTCTCGTAATGATGGCTCTCTTTTTGTTGACAATACTTCTTACCGACGTCTTATGCCTTCTTTGACTAGATATATGCTATGCTTTGCAGCAATTATCTCAATTCTTGGAGGCACTTACACAATTGCATTTATAAGCTGCTCATAGAGTCTTACGATATCTCAAGGTTACGCTTAGTTAAGGCTTGTTTTATCCTTCATAGAACTCTTTGTATCTAGAGGCGTTTAGTGATTCTGATTGGCTTCCTACATTGACTCTCGCAAGTCTGTTATTGGTTTTTGTATTTTTCTCGGTGATGCTCTTATTTCCTAGAAAATGAAAAAGCAACAAAGTGTCTCTCGATCGTCTTCAAAGGTCGAGTATAGGGCACTTGAAGTAATAACATGTGAATTGCAATGGTTATAGTACTTGTTACTTGATTTACATATTCCTTATCAGACAACTACTTTATACTGTGATAATTTATTGGCTATTCAAATAGCAGATAACCCAATTTTTCATGAACGGATGAAGCACATTGAAATTGGTTGTCACATTATTCGTTGAAAAATTTCTAATTAACTAATTCACTTACTTTCAATTCCTTTATCTCATTAGTTGGTATATTATTTTACGAAGTCATTTTTAGTTTCAAGTTTTTAAACAAGCCATTGGCAAGATAGGTATCCAAAATTTGTATACTTCATCTAGAGATGAGCTATTAGAATAATAGATAGTTTTAGAATTAATGTAAATGTTGGGGTGAATTTTGTAATTATATTCTCTGTATAAATAGTACAAAATTTTCATTAATACACACAAAATCATTTTCACTCCCGAATTTCTTCCTCTCGATATCTTTCTCCAGAATGCTCCTTGTGCGTTCTGTTTCACCAAAGTTCATCAAGTTCATTTCATTTGTCTCCAACTCTAAGTTGTAAACTTTAATAGACAGAAGCTCAACTTTCAATGAATATGTTAAGTAAAAAAGGAACAATAGCAATCCTCAACAAAGTTCAAGGTTCATAGGAGAAAAAGAAAAAAGAAATAATTTATAAATGGATAACCATGAACATGGATATAACTCAATTTAAAAGGCTTTCTCGCCCTAGAAAGTACCTAGCTACTTAGAGATGAGATACTAGAGTGGACAAGAAGGAGGGGGTCGAGGGCACCATTCCTTTAGCCCTAAGACTCTTTTTTTTCTCATTTTCCATAACTTTCTCAGGGGGTTTCTTCTTCGATTTTGCAGATTTAGAGAAAAATCTACCATTTCTAACATTATTTGGTAAATCTCTTAACGCCGACTATTATAATAGTTTTGTAATTAATGTAAATAAAAAAATTTACATAGAAAAGAAAGAATTCATAAAAAAATTGAAGTGTTTACACCTTGCACTGATTATTAGTAGTATTACACTTATCAGCTGTTAGCCGCGTCTCAATAGTAATGCTATAACATCTAAATACCTGTAGGTATTCATTGTTTTCTATGTGCACTCATTCTGATTTTCTGATTTCCTACCCATTTTTTGGTGTTTGTAACCGAGTTCTAACACATGTAAAATTATAAACTTAATATAAATACCAAGCACAATGATGGAGATCACGACAAGACACACATGAGTGGAGATCATCATGGCAAGGCTCACATGAGCAAAGATCACAGCAAGGCCCACATGAGCAGAGATCACATCAAGATGTACATGAATGTACATCATCACGGCAAAGCCCCAATAAACGAAAATCAAGACCTAATTCAAGATGAGTAACATCTACACAGAGATAAGCCTAAGATGGACACAACAAAAGATGGGTGTGGGCTATAAGGAAGGAGTATCATAATGCCTAATGGACCAATCACTATACTACAATCTAAGAAACTCAAGCAAGCCTGTCACATAAAGCCACTCACTTCTCTTAATCCAATGGGAGAGATGACCAATCCTTTTCTTATAAGTCATGAACAAATGACCAACTTGTCCATAAGAGTCCTAACACTTCTTCAACTCATGGAAACCGAGCACTGAGGATCCTAACTCTTCCACAAAGAGTCCTAGAAATCTTGGACATTCGGCCAAATCTTCTACAAAGAGTTCTTATTGATCACTCATCTTATCTTAGGCGATTTTTAACTAAAGAATAAGGATTTTAATCCCACAAAATCATGACCAGTTCTCAATGTCAATCTCATAAAGAATAAAAGTCTTTATCCTACAATTAGATTTCAATTCATCTACAAGCCGAAAAACTCTTCTTTATGAAAAGTTCCTGTCGAGCACTCATCCATAAGCATAGTCAGCTTCCCACACACTAAAGAGTCCATGCATTTGACTATTCTTTAATCCAAGAGTAAGTAACCTATATTATGTTATTTAGCTTGTGCAAATTATCATGTTTAAAGAATCTATGATAAACATTGTTAGTTAAAAAATATTGTTAATTTAGGAGTCCTTTTTCTATGCAGAGTCTCACGGCCTACCTCTATAAATAAGCCATCTTGTATTCATTTTCATCAAATCAAGTTTCAATCAATAAAGCTTGCTACTTGTGAGGTTTCATCAACCTTTTATTTGGCATAAAAATTTGGTTTCAATTCATCAAGGTATTCTAGTGGTATTTTAATTATTTTTATCTTTTATCCTAATTACTTGTTAATTGTGAGTTAAGTATGGAGTATTTATTTAGATATTAACCTTTTATATTAATTATGTATGTGTGGGTTCGGATTATATATTAATCATGGGTTCCACATCAAATTGGTATTAGAGCTTAGGCACTAGATAAATCTCAATTTATCTTCCATATTTTTACGTTCTTTATTTCCAAACTACTTATCAATTGTTAGTTTGGCTTTATCCTTGTTTTCTTTTTCAATTGGTTAGCACCAACAGCAATTGCTAGTTCCTTATTTATGCGCTATCTTTGTTTATATTCACCCGAAGGTTCTTATCTTTGATTGTGGAGAAATCAAGTTAATTCATTACATTATTACTTCAAGTAATCAAAGTCAATCTCTTATTTAAGAGAGAGAGAGAGAGAATGAAGTTAGAATCAATTATTATTGTCCAAAATTGATTGTCACATATTCAACTCGGTTAGCATCAAATTGCTCGTTCAATTGCTTGATTCTTATTTTTGATTGATCAAGTTAAGTCATTCTAGTTTAAAGTGTCCAAATTCAAGTCCTTCACATTAAGGCATGTTTTCCCATTCTTTCCATACTAAAGCGAACGTGTATCCATTCAAACACATTACACTACATTAGCATTAAATTAAATCAAATCTCTAACGACATATCCATCTTGTCTTCCTTGCACTCTTATACTTTTTCTTTCTTATACTTCTATTCCTTTACGTTATTAAATGACTAATTATGTAACGGCCCCGGAAATATTAAAATGAAATGAGTATTTAAATATATCAAATGCGGAAGCGAGATCAAAATTTCAGTTAACATCCCTTACACGAAAAACCAAAAACGTACTTAAAATATAAAAGATTAAACTAACTAAGAGAGAAACTCGAAAATAAAACTATGAGTATGACTACAGAGTCTCTAGGCATCCCCTTCGTCGTCCTCCTGCGGAACGGGCTCGGGAACCATGTCTTCCTGATCTGAAATGGTTAAATAAGGAGTGAGCTACACTAGCCCAGTAAGAACATCACGATATCTCACCGTCACGGAGGTAAAGGTGGGTAGAAAAACACAAAAAGACCAATGGAGCATAATTTACAATAAACTCGTTTATTAACATGAAAACCTTTACCATCCACTTACCTCGGTAGAATTTATGAAAACAATATAAGAAAAATAATAACATTATCATAATCATGGAATAATATAAGCTGTAAAACATAACACTTATCACGCCTCTTTTATTCAATCATTGTACAACATATCTTTTTTCTCATTTACCAGCCTACTAGTATCCGTGGGGGTCCATAGGGGTTCCGCTACCCGTTAACCTTTAACATTCATAATCAGTTTCCAGGGCCGTCCCCATACCCCGTCCGGTATGGGCGCCAAAACCATGAACCTCAATACCCCGTCCGGTATAAGGGTGAAACGGGCCGTCCCCATACCCCGTCCGGTATGGGCGCCAAAACCATAAACCTCAATACCCCGTCCGGTATGAGGGTGAAACGGGCCGTCCCCATACCCCGTCCGATATGGGTGCCAAAACCATAAGATCTCCATACCCCGTCCGGCATGTGAGACCACAATCCCGGTAGGGTTCCCTACGGACCTGGTCCGTCCACCATCTCCCAGGATATCTAGTTAGGCTGACCCTCATAATACAATTATCAGTCTACACAATCTTTCATTTTCCTTTTCCTCAGTCAGCATCATCAATTCACATACAAACAAGCAAAACAGTAATTCATGCCGAACAGACAACATACAGTATCAGTTTTTCAGTCATTCAACCCATGATTAATAAAAACGTAGTATTTGCACACAAATCTGTAAAATGAACACATCAAATCTCATTTTGCATTTAAAGCTGTAAACAGGCTAAATAACAGTAAATCACCAATCACACTAGACTCGGGCTCCATTAGCCACCTTAAGCAATTTCACACATTCGTTAATTCAAGAAATACCGTTTTATCATTTTGAACTTTAATACTGTGATAGGAAATAGGGTGATGGGTCCTTACTTGTTTTCGGGATCCGAATACGATTCACAGTGCGCCTGCAGGCCGTCCCTAATTTTCCCTGAATTTTTCCCGGGGAACTGAAACACACTAACAGTACCTGCACGTGTTCCAAAAAAAATCCAAATTAGGCCCAGGGCCCCTTTCGGACCAAATCGCAACTCCGGCACGGCGGCGGCGAGTCGCCTCGGGTTGGCTGTTTTCGGCCGTTTTCGGCCGAATTCGGCCACACTCGCATTGGTCCTTGTCAGAAAACAACCCTAGGGCCCTCGGGGGGCCAAAAATCACGGAAAAGCGGAGCTTACCGGCGGCGGCGCTCTCGGGTACGGCGGCTCTCCGGTGAGGTTCGTGTTTTGGTGATTCGGCTTCGGTCAACCTGTAGAGAAAAGAATGGTGATCACGGTGATATAAAAATTGCATCGAACGGAGGCCGGGAAGGACCTCGTCGGAGGCAAAAACCGAGAGGGGCGCGGCGGCGCCGCTGGGTTTCGGCCGCGTATTCCGGCCGTTTGGCCGGGATTTCGGCCTCAATTTGGCCATAGGAGGAATCAGCGGAGAAAAACGAGTCGGGGTATGAAATTTACCTCGATCGGCGGTCGGAAATTTCCCCGGTGCGGCGGCGGGTGGCGGCGGTCGGCCTCTGGTTCGTCTTCTCCGGCGAGCGGCGGGCGGCTAGGGTTTGTGGTCTGGTGTGGGGGTTCTATTTATAACCCCTTGCCTTTTGATCACAGCCGTTCATTTCGTTTTAATCTGGGCCGTTCATTTTTGTTTGAATCTGGGCCGTCCGATCGCGCGATTGATCTGGGCCGTCGGATCGCACCCACGCGGATCGCCAACGTGGCTCCTTTCGGAGTGACGCGGTCTTGCCACGTGGCAGGCCCCGGTTGGCCGGGACTGCTGACCGGGCCTGCTGACGTGGCTGCTGACGTGGCCCCTTTTTTTTATTATTTTTTTTTCCTCCTTTCCGGGTGCTACAACTCTCCCCCCCATAAAGAAATTTGGTCCCCAAATTTGCCTCATTACTCTTGATCAAACAGATGAGGATATTGGGCCCTAAATTCTGATTCCAGCTCCCAAGTCGCCTCCCTAGGCGTGTGGTTCTGCCACAAGACTTTTACAAATGATATTTCCCAGTTAAGGAGTATTCTGCTTTCTCGGTCCGTGATACTGACCGGTACTTCTTCATAAGATAAGTCCTCTCGGAGTGAAAGCGGTTCATGAGCCACGACATGAGAAGGGTCCGGATTGTACTTGCGCAGCATAGATACATGAAACACATTGTGAACCCGGGAGAGCTCAGGGGGCAGTGCAAGTCTGTAGGCAGTGGTACCAATCTTGTCTAAGATTTCAAAGGGTCCAATGTATCTGGGGTTTAATTTTTCCCTTCTGCCGAACCTACTAATTCCCTTGAAGGGGGTGACTTTAAGAAACACCCGGTCACCTTTCTCAAAGGCCAGGTCTCTCCTCCGGGTATCAGCATAGCTCTTCTGCCTACTCTGAGCTGTCTGGATGTTCTTCTTGATCTTAACTATCTTGGACGTGGTTTCTTCCACCAAATCCGGGCCAAACAATCTTCTATCGCCCACTTCCTCCCAACAAATCGGTGACCTGCACGGACGCCCGTATAGCGCCTCGTATGGGGCCATGCCGATGCTTGCTTGGTAACTGTTGTTGTAGGCAAACTCTATCAGGGGTAGATGGTCGTCCCAATGGCCTCCGGAGTCAAGGACACAAGCTCGGAGCATATCCTCCAGCGTACGGATTGTCCTCTCTGATTGTCCATCGGTTTGGGGGTGGAAGGCAGTACTAAGGGACAGCTTTGTTCCCATAGCTTGCTGGAAACTATTCCAGAACCGAGAAGTGAATCTGGGATCCCTGTCGGATACCACTGTTACTGGGACCCCATGCAGTCTGACTATTTCCCGGACATACATTCTTGCCAACTTGTCCAACGAATCAGACATTCTGATGGCCAGGAAGTGGGAAGACTTAGTGAGTCGGTCAACAATTACCCATATGGCATCGTGTCCCGATCGTGCCTTGGGTAGTCCCGATACGAAGTCCATGGTGATGTGTTCCCACTTCCATTCTGGAATCGGTAAAGGCTGAAGCAACCCCCCTGGGCGTTGATGTTCTGCTTTGACCTGCTGACATACCAAGCACTTAGATACAAAGTCGGCTATATCTCTCTTCATCCCATTCCACCAGAATCGGGGTCGCATAGTTTGGTACATTTTTGTACTTCCTGGATGCATGGCGAACCTTGAACTATGGGACTCTGTCATGATGTCTCTTTTTAATTCATTGTCGTCTGTGACACACATTCTGTCCTTGAAACGAATCAATCCGTCGGCAGAGATCTGAAATTCTGAGTTCACTCCCTGTTCTGCATCCTTCTTGCGGTTTACTAGGGCGGGGTCGATTGACTGGGCTTCCTTTATTCTTTGGATTAACTCGGGTTGGACTGCTAGGTGGCTCAAATATGTGGCCCTCTTCAGATCTTGCAGTCGAACCTGCTGCGTAGCCCCAATGGACCTGCATTCCGAAACCATCAGATGGGCTAGGGTGCCTGCACTCTTCCTACTGAGGGCATCGGCTACTACGTTGCCCTTACCTGGATGGTATAGGATGTCACAATCATAGTCCTTGAGGAGTTCCATCCACCTTCTCTGACGCATGTTGAGATCCTTCTGAGTGAAGATGTGCTTCAAGCTCTTATGATCGGTGTAGATCTGAAAGGTCTCTCCATACAAATAATGGCGCCAGATTTTCAAGGTGTGTATGATTGCGGCAAGCTCCAAGTCATGGGTAGGATAGTTCTTCTCATGATTCTTTAGCTGTCTAGACCCATATGCTATAACCTTTCCATGCTGCATCAGGACACAACCCAGGCCCAGATAAGAGGCATCACTATAAACTGTATACCCTCCTGATCCACTCGGTAGAGCCAGCACGGGTGCAGTAGTCAGTCGCTTCTTCAATTCGGAAAAACTCCTTTCGCAGTTCTCATTCCAATCAAACTTTGCATTCTTCTTTGTGAGTCGGGTTAGAGGGGCCGCTAGACTGGAGAACCCTTCGACAAACCGGCGGTAATAACCCGCCATCCCTAGAAAACTGCGAATTTCCTTAACTGTTGTCAGCCTTTCCCAACCAAGTACCGCTTCAACCTTTTCGGGGTTCACCGACACCCCTTCCTTCGATATAACATGTCCTAGGAAGGCGGTTTGCTCGAGCCAAAATCCACACTTGCTCAACTTTGCATACAACTTCTTTTCCCTGAGTACCTGGAGGACTTGGGCAAGATGATGAGCATGTTCTTCTCTACTTTTTGAGTAGACTAAGATATCATCGATGAACACGATGACAAATTTATCCAGAAACTCTCTGAAGATTCTGTTCATTAGATCCATAAAGATGGCCGGGGCGTTGGTTAGCCCAAACGGCATAACCAGGAACTCATAGTGTCCGTACCTGGTTCGGAATGCCGTCTTGGGGATGTCTTCAGCTCTCACTTTCACCTGATGGTAACCTGATCGTAGATCTATTTTAGAAAAGACCTGTGCACCCTGCAACTGATCGAAAAGGTCATCAATCCGGGGGAGAGGGTACTTGTTTTTAATTGTTACCTTGTTTATCCTTCTATAATCAATACACAGTCTCAACGTTCCATCTCTTTTTTTTGCAAAAGTAACCCCGGCACCCCATGGGGAAATGCTGTGTCTAATGAAGCCACTGTTTTGTAGCTCAGTGATTTGTTTCCTTAGCTCTTCCATCTCGATGCGGCTCATTCGGTAAGGAGCTACCGAGATGGGTTGGGTTCCTGGCTGTAAGTCTATGGTGAACTCGACCTCTCTGTCCCCTGGTAGACCGGGCAGTTCATCCGGAAATACGTCTGGAAAGTCTCGGACTACTGGAATCTCTTGGATACAAACTTCCTTCTTGGGTTTACCATGTACCACGTCCGGGTCTGCATCGGCATCCTTCTGGGTAAGGTTGTAAACTCTGCCCTGGATTGGAGGCCTCCCTTGATTCTGGTTCCTAGGGCACTCCCTCGCATAGTGCTGGGCACTGCCGCATATGCGACAGGTGTTGTTGAGGCGGTAGCAGGGTCGGTCCCCATGATCCCTGCCGCAGTACTGGCAGGTCTTCCCACGAGCTGCCCCCATAGCCTGAGGAGGGCCCTGAACGGCAGGCCTGGGTCTCTTACTGGGTTGGGCAGGCATGGTAGGCGCTGGCCTGCGGAGCGGGGCTGAAGGTCGGGAACTTCCCGTTAGCTGAGGGCGGGTGTCGAAGCTCCTTTCTATGATCTGCACCTTTGCCAGGACTGCCGAATATGTCTCGAGCTCCATCACCAACAAGTGCTGTCTGATTGCCGGGCGGAGACCCCACTGGAATTTCCTGGCCTTTCGGCCCTCATCCAACAATGTCTCCGGGGCATGTCGGCCCAGCTCCAGGAACTTGCGGGCATACTCCGACACTGTCATATTACCCTGGACCAACAGAGCAAATTCCATTTCCTTTAAATGTTGGATGTGCTTAGGGAGATACTCCGCATGGAAAGCCGCTAGGAACTGCTCCCAAGTAACTGGTACAGGCAGGGTGGCCCGCTTGAGCTCCCACCAGCGTACTGCTTCCCCTACCAGCATGTAGGAGGCAATGGCAGCCCTCTGCTCAGGAATTACTCCCAAGGTCTCAAAGGCTCTCTCAGTCTCCGCCAGCCAGTATTGGGCCTCTTCGAAAGAGGATCCCCCTGAAAAAGTAGAAGGGTTCAGTCTCCTGTACCTCTCTATGAAGCCGGGGTCGATCAAGGAGGGAGCGGGGTCCCGAGGTAAAGGGACTGGGGCCGGCTGAGGGTGAACTGGGGGACCCTGTGGTGGCGCCTGCTGATGGGGTGGGGGCACTGGAATGTGCTGTGGCGGTACCTGTTGGTACTGTGGCTATGGTACCGGGTCGTACCGCGGCTGTGGTGCCGGGTGGTACTGTGGAGGAACAGGCTCCTGCCGGGGTGGCTCGGGATCAGCCTGCTGTAACGGGGGCTCAACATGCGCTAGCGGAGGAGGTCCGGGTAACTCCCTTCTCTCCTCTTGCCTTTGCTGGGCAGCTACGAGAGCTTCCACCATCTCATATAATCTGTCCAAATCCTCCCGAAGCGAATTATCTTGGGCCGCTCGGTTTAGTGGGGGCCTTCCTCTCCTCATTTCTGTGTACCTGCATTTACAAGGAATGGTTGAGTAACGACCAATCGGTGAGTATTTCTTTAAAGGACTATAGTGTAAGGGATGGGTCCGAGGAAATGCGGCTCTGATACCAACTGTAACGGCCCCGGAAATATTAAAATGAAATGAGTATTTAAATATATCAAATGCGAAAACGAGATCAAAATTTCAGTTAACATCCCTTACACGAAAAACCAAAAACGTACTTAAAATATAAAAGATTAAACTAACTAAGAGAGAAACTCGAAAATAAAACTATGAGTATGACTACAGAGTCTCTAGGCATCCCCTTCGTCGTCCTCCTGCGGAACGGGCTCGGGAACCATGTCTTCCTGATCTGAAATGGTTAAATAAGGAGTGAGCTACACTAGCCCAGTAAGAACATCACGATATCTCACCGTCACGGAGGTAAAGGTGGGTAGAAAAACACAAAAAGACCAATGGAGCATAATTTACAATAAACTCGTTTATTAACATGAAAACCTTTACCATCCACTTACCTCGGTGGAATTTATGAAAACAATATAAGAAAAATAATAACATTATCATAATCATGGAATAATATAAGCTGTAAAACATAACACTTATCACGCCTCTTTTATTCAATCATTGTACAACATATCTTTTTTCTCATTTACCAGCCTACTAGTATCCGTGGGGGTCCATAGGGGTTCCGCTACCCGTTAACCTTTAACATTCATAATCAGTTTCCAGGGCCGTCCCCATACCCCGTCCGGTATGGGCGCCAAAACCATGAACCTCAAAACCCCGTCCGGTATGAGGGTGAAACGGGCCGTCCCCATACCCCGTCCGGTATGGGCGCCAAAACCATAAACCTCAATACCCCGTCCGGTATGAGGGTGAAACGGGCCGTCCCCATACCCCGTCCGATATGGGTGCCAAAATCATAAGATCTCCATACCCCGTCCGGCATGTGAGACCACAATCCCGGTAGGGTTCCCTACGGACCTGGTCCGTCCACCATCTCCCAGGATATCTAGTTAGGCTGACCCTCATAATACAATTATCAGTCTACGCAATCTTTCATTTTCCTTTTCCTCAGTCAGCATCATCAATTCACATACAAACAAGCAAAACAGTAATTCATGCCGAACAGACAACATACAGTATCAGTTTTTCAGTCATTCAACCCATGATTAATAAAAACGTAGTATTTGCACACAAATCTGTAAAATGAACACATCAAATCTCATTTTGCATTTAAAGCTGTAAACAGGCTAAATAACAGTAAATCACCAATCACACTAGACTCGGGCTCCATTAGCCACCTTAAGCAATTTCACACATTCGTTAATTCAAGAAATACTGTTTTATCATTTTGAACTTTAATACTGTGATAGGAAATAGGGTGAGGGGTCCTTACTTGTTTTCGGGATCCGAATACGATTCACAGTGCGCCTGCAGGCCGTCCCTAATTTTCCCTGAATTTTTCCCGGGGAACTGAAACACACTAACAGTACCTGCACGTGTTCCAAAAAAAATCCAAATTAGGCCCAGGGCCCCTTTCGGACCAAATCGCAACTCCGGCACGGCGGCGGCGAGTCGCCTCGGGTTGGCTGTTTTCGGCCGTTTTCGGCCGAATTCGGCCACACTCGCATTGGTCCTTGTCAGAAAACAACCCTAGGGCCCTCGGGGGGCCAAAAATCACGGAAAAGCGGAGCTTACCGGCGGCGGCGCTCTCGGGTACGGCGGCTCTCCGGTGAGGTTCGTGTTTTGGTGATTCGGCTTCGGTCAACCTGTAGAGAAAAGAATGGTGATCACGGTGATATAAAAATTGCATCGAACGGAGGCCGGGAAGGACCTCGTCGGAGGCAAAAACCGAGACGGGCGCGGCGGCGCCGCTGGGTTTCGGCCGCGTATTCCGGCCGTTTGGCCGGGATTTCGGCCTCAATTTGGCCATAGGAGGAATCAGCGGAGAAAAACGAGTCGGGGGTATGAAATTTACCTCGATCGGCGGTCGGAAATTTCCCCGGTGCGGCGGCGGGTGGCGGCGGTCGGCCTCTGGTTCGTCTTCTCCGGCGAGCGGCGGGCGGCTAGGGTTTGTGGTCTGGTGTGGGGGTTCTATTTATAACCCCTTGCCTTTTGATCACAGCCGTTCATTTCGTTTTAATCTGGGCCGTTCATTTTTGTTTGAATCTGGACCGTCCGATCGCGCGATTGATCTGGGCCGTCGGATCGCACCCACGCGGATCGCCAACGTGGCTCCTTTCGGAGTGACGCGGTCTTACCACGTGGCAGGCCCCGGTTGGCCGGGATTGCTGACCGGGCCTGCTGACGTGGCTGCTGACGTGGCCCCCTTTTTTTTTTTTTTTTTTTTTTCCTCCTTTCCGTTTGCTACAAATTGCATCCTAACTACTTAGCATTAAAACCAAACACACACTCTTTACAACCATGTGTTTAATTTATGTTGCTTCTAGAATTGATTTACAATTTTTCTTTTCTTAGGATTCCTTTAAGTGTTTTAAAATTGAACTTGATTACCTTAATTTTATTGATCTCAATTCTAGTATTCAACTTAAAATAAGAAGATTAAATGGTAAAAGACTTGAAAGTGTGAGCTCAAAAGAGGGTAAAAGCCAACTTTAAATGAACACAAAAGTGAAACACATGAGAGAGTGTTAGATATGATTATTTTTTTTACTAACCTTTTCTTGAAAGCTTTTACAATCTCTTGGACTAGTGAACATCATACCCCATTTGACACAAAGCTCTACATGGAAGTTATACAAAGGGAGTTTACTGTAATGTCTCGCACTCGATATGAGGTGCAATTCCTTGTAATGTTATTTTCATGCAAGGGGCCCACAAAATATATATATACATAACTCAAAATTTATCATACAACCTAACATATCATGTGATATATATACAGTAGTTATATATACAAAACATAAGGTCAAAATTTAGAGTTTAATAAAACAAAATAAGAATTTATCGAATATGCACAAAATATACATAAACAAGAATATTTTTACAGGTCCTACTCGTCTGGCAGCGGTTCTTACTCTTTTTTTTCATCTAAAAAATATCAGGGTGAAATTTAATGAGTTTCACCAACTCAATAAGTATTTTTGTTCTTTCAACGCAGATAAGATTTAACACAAAATACACAATATGAAACAAATGCAATAGTAATATTTCAAATGCAAAATTCATTTATTATTTTTACTATTTCACATGTTCGGATCAAATTTTTGAATTTCTCTCGAATATCATATACAATTCTCGAATATATATCCGCATACTCTTGAAAAAATACATATATACTCTCGAATATCAATCTTAACCTCAAAACATAACCACATACACATGAAAGATCACATATACACTCGAAAGACCATTTCTAAAGTTTCATCGCGCGATACTGTTTATGTTGTCATCGATGAAAGGTGAAATAGATCTCACTATCGCATGGATAACACACACACATAAATCTCATAAGAATCACAGCAAGTACATTTGTTAGGTGAGTCACTTTCACAAACACCTATCTACATTTGGATTAGGTTTTAAACTTTATCCATGTGTAGGTTCATCATACCTGCTGAACCACACACACACACTCTCCTCCTTGATTTAGACTAAACGAAAAGGCATTCAGAGTCCATACTCTAATTACTTGCATTATCTCGTTTCTGATTTCTTATTTATTTTATTCTCACTATATTTTTTCTAAAATTTTATTTAACTGATCTTTTCAACACCATAATTAATCCTTTTCATTTTTTTATTTTCTTATATTATTTTTTTTCAACATTTCACTTAATTAGGAATCTCTTTTAATTTTAAATTCATTTATCATCACAGTCTAGGTATTTTTCAGTCTTTAAGTTTATTTTCTAGTTTCATCTCATCATAATTTCCAATAGCTTAGGTTCACTGGGTATAGGTTCAGGTTCTGTTCTTCATCGAAAATCGAGTCAGTATTCGTTCAAATTTTAAAATATACATAAATTAATAAAATACATGCAAATTTCAAAAATTCTAATTTAGGTCCAGAATCGAAAATACTTACACTCCTAAGCAACAATCTTCCCGGATATGCCTGGACGTTTTAGTTCCTTATACGTGTATGACACAAATTAATTAATATAATTTAAGTACTAAACAAAATTAATTTAATTAAATTTATGAGTTTCAATGACAACCCGACAGAATATCCGAAAATATCAAGATCTATACCTGGAGAAGACCTTTTGGCTTTCCATTCGGCGGATTGAATTTTCGTACTCGAAGAAGACTTTTTAGCTTCCTGAACGGTGAATCGGAATCCCAAAAGGGTGAATCTAGTCTCTATTCCTGATGAAGGCCCCTCGGCTTCCATTGGTGGGCCAGTTCCCACTCTCGAGGAAGGCTCCTCAGTTCCCGCACGGGTAACTGGCCAAGCTGAGTCGTGCAGCCAACCCGACCACCTCTCCCATGCCGCTCAATAGCCACCAAAAACACAGAAAAACACTTCACCTTTCTGGCATGGGGTGATTCGACCTCAGTTTGGCTCCTGGTGATTTCTTCTCGGCTACCCCCCGACTCCCTTGCTTGCTTATTATTGGAATGATGATTTTCACTCCTAAAAATAGGTTACTGCAATCTCCATTAAATTTTAGCCATTTGATCTCCTCAGATGGTTTTATCAGGATTGTCTATTTTTTTTTACCCCCTTACACTTCTACTTATTTATACTTTCACCCATATTTTTTCTTATTTGTTTTCATTTAAGTCATTCAATTTAAATGAACTCCCAAAATTCTTAAAACTCTTTCATTTAAATCCAATTCTCAATTTTTTTAAATTTATTTTTCACAAATAAAAAGGGTGGATGTTACACTTACAAAACTTCGTAGAGCAATGGAAAAGATGAAAACTGACCTTGAAGAAGTAAAGCAATGAAACCATACTTCATCAAGGCCTAAAAACCAAATCCAAGAGGAAGAGGCTAGTTCATGTAATGATGTTGACTTGGAGGAAGTAATATCCAGCCGGAGGGAAGATAAAAGAGGCAATAACTTAAGCTTTATCAAGATGAAAATACCATATTTTAAAGAGATGAATGATGTTGAAGCTTACTTGAGTGGGAGAAAGGTAGAGTTTGTCTTTCATTGTTACAATTATTGTAAAGAAAAGAATGTGAAACTTGCAGCGATTAAATTCATGATTATGTTATACTTGTGTCAGATCAGCTATTGATTAATAGGAGACGTAATAAAGAAAGACATCTCAACATGGAGGGAGATGAAGACCATCATGAGAAAGAGATTTGTGCCTTCATACTACTACCATGAGATCATCAAAAGTTGCAACATTTAACATAAAGATCCATGTCTATTAAATATTATTACAAGGAGATTGAGATAGCTATAATAAGCCAACATGGAGGAGGATATCGAAACTACAATAACAAGGTTCTTGAGTGGTTTAAATAGATAAATTGCTAATGTAGTAGAGTTGTAACACTATGTGGAGTTAGAAGACATGGTGCAATGGACATGAAGATTGAGAAACACTTAAAGCATAGAGGGATAACAGGAGAATTTTTGAATTTCACCATTAATCATAATTCAAGATGGCCAAAAAAAGATGAAATATTAAAGAAAAAGAGGGTTGATTTGAAAATAAAATAAAAACAAGTCCAAGCTGACCCTAAATGTAATTTTAAAACACAACTTTTATCAAAAGCATAGCAATATTAAATGTTTTATATGTTGGTTATATTGCAACACAATGTCCTAATAAGAAGATCATGTTGATAAGAGATGATGGTTAAATTAATGGTACTAGTGAGTATGACATTGATGATAATAAAAACATGCCACCATTACAGGACATTGATGAGGATGTTGAGTACGCCGCCCAAGGTGAAACTTTAATTATTAGAAGAGTTTTAAATATATAAGTAAATGAAGAAAATAGTGACCAAAGAGAAAATATATTCCATACTCGTTGTCTTGTGAATGGGAGAGAGTGTAGTCTGATTGTTAGGAAAAGCAGTTGAACCAATGTTAATAATATTACACTTGTTGATAAATTGGGGTTGACATGCATAGACATCCTAATCCCTACAAGTAAAAATGGTTGCATGAATGCGGGAAGTGAAAGTAACTAAGCAAGTTTTGGTTTCTTCTGCTATTGAATGATACAAAAATGAAGTTTGCTATGATACTTTGTCCATACATAGTAGTCATATTCTACTTGGATGGCGATTGTAATATGATAGATGCATAGTTTATGATGTCTTTAGGAATTCGTTATTCCTTTATCTTGAATAGACAGAAATTTGCTCTTACTCTATTATTACCTAAAGAAGTGTTTGAAGACCAAATGAAGATTAAAAAAAAATCACTGGAGAGGAGTTCGGGTTATGAGAATAAAAAGGATGAAAGTAAAAGAAAAGAGGGAAAAGAGGTCAAGAGAGAAAAGAAAAATAATAATGATCCACTGGTGAGAGAAAATGAGGAAGTGAGTGGAAAAAAAACAAACAAAATGTTTTTATGCAAAAAACAAAAAAAAAGAGTTGAGTAATGCATTGTGTGAGTAAAAAAATTTAAATTGTACTTAGATACAAAGAGACTTCAAGGAATTTGACTAAGCCTATCTCTTCTTCATTTAGTGGTGTTGCTCTTTCTTGCAGGATTTTAAGAATGATTTCCTAGTGAAATACCAAAAGGATTACCAACATTACATGAGAAGACATGTCCACATCTTGAAAAGAAATATGAGTGTTATGCTCAAGATGTCAACAAAGAAATAACAGTTTTTATTTGTTTTAGAAATCAATTTTTTTTTTATTTTCTGATGATAAAAGTTAAAATAGTTAAACTATACTTGAATGCCAAAATTAATTTAATAACAATATTAATTTACCGAGTTTGAAAAATTTATTAAATTAATAAATTAATAATATTATTGTTATTAATTCAATTAATTATTTAAAATTATTTTTTAATTATTTTTTAAAGTATTAAATGTAATTCAATTACTATTTTAGTTTTTTTTTATTACGAAATATTAAAAAAAAAAACTAAGTATTTGAGGTAATAATACTCACGAAATTATAATAAAAAAACTAAGAAATAAATTATAGTAAATTTCAAATATTAGAAACTAACTTAATGATTTATTATTTCTTTAATTATGATGTAACACATAAAATTTTGTTACAATAAAACTTAAAATTGACTCTCCAGTATAAGAGAAAAAAAAGCAGAGATAATTTATTAGTTAGAAAACCTTAGTGGAATGGTTAGTACCCTATTTTCTTTACAAGAAATTATTACTTCGAATTACGTTGTGCTCTTATGGAAATTATTTTTAAAATACACAGAAAAAAATATCATGCAGAAAACGTAAAATATTACATTTATGCCCTCCGTTTTATATGGATTTGGCGGGAGTAGTTCGTTATACTTTTTACCAGTTGCAGGAATCTTTCACTTCTCTTATCTCTCTTCGTGTGTGTATATATATGCATCTACACAAACAAAAAAACACCATCTTTCTCTTTTTCTCTACGAAAACCAGGTAGAAGAAATCAAGAAAAGGGAATTCTGCTTTTTCTCTTTAATGGCCACCACTCACCACCACCAACTTTCTCTCATCTTCCTCTTCCCTCTCCTCGCCATGGAAACTCCACGAGATCCAGAAGTAAATCGCATCATTGACTCGCTCTTATCGGGACCGTGGATCTCAGAAGCTCGATCAACATAATCTCTGCCGTCGACTTTTGCTATTTCCCCGTCTCTGCCACCTACTTCGTCCCCCCCGACGACTCTCTCTCCGGCGGAATCCTTACCACCTCCACTGCCGGCGATGGAATCTTGGATCCTTACAAGATCCCTTACCACATCGTCCCTAAATGTCTCTCTTTCTCCGATCTCCGCCTTCTCAATCCCCTTTCTTGTTTCCCCACTCTCTTTCCCCCCATGTCAATTCTCCTCACAAATACTTCTATCTCCAATTTCATTCTTGACAACACGCTTCTTTCCCAACCAGATCTTTACCTTTCTTCCTCTATTTCTCTCCACGGCGTCGTTTCTCTCCTCGACTACTCTCTTTATGGTGTTGCTCACGGTGGTGCTCCTTTCCGGTAGGATTATGTGGGATTTTAGAGTGGTCGATGCGGGTGGCCGGATGTCCGGCGGTGGTTGCTGGTGCAGGGAGTTTTCTTTAGTTTTGAAATGGGTAATGATCTTTTTGTTTTTGTTCTGCGTAATGCTGTGGGATGATGTGTAGATGATGATGACAACGATGAGGAGAGTCTTCGAATGGGTGAAGAAATTCTGTATGTTTTCTTAATTGAATCAGCGTGTTCTAGTTGTCAATTGATAGGTGAAGAAGAATTTGGACTGTTCTTATTTTTCTTCTTGCTCTTCAATTGGGTTCTTGACACCATATAATTTACTTCAAGTCATCAAAGTAAATAAAGAAAGTATTCTTTTCAACAAAAAAAAGATTTTCTTTGTAGAACATGTGATTTATATATCACAGGGATGACCAATTTGCTGTTTTTAATATTTAATTCTAAAATTTATAATTTTTAAAAAAATTTACATACATTAAATTTCACAGTTTTTATTTGTTCAAACAATATATTTTAATTATTAATATTCATATTATTAAAATAAATCTTTTCTTTTTTTGGGTTGAAGTGTCAGAACATGTTTCTTTAATTATGAGCAAGAAAAAGTTCATGGGATAAAATCACAAGAAAAGGGATTCTTGAAGCTTTAATTTGTGCATTTTCTTTATTTGATAAGAGTTTGAAACTTTAGAATATTTTCTTTAAATCTGTACCATCATCTTTTTTCGAATTTGATATTCTACAATCACACACTTAATACATATTTTTATGTATAAAAATATAGACATGAAAAAGATTTTCATATAGTAAAAAGAGTTATATTTTTCTATGATATAATAAATGGGTGGAGAAAAATTCTCTTTAAAAGAAAAAAATATTATTATTGACTAAACAAAAAGAATTTTAATACTAGTGATATCATATTTTAGAATGAGATTTGAAGTTTAATGGATTTAAAATTAATTCTGCACTCTTTACATGTCGCTGATGAAATCTAAAATAATTCTAAAAACTTATAACTTTATATAAAAAAACATTAGAAGTGACTTCACAAAATTAAAAACTTTGGTAAAATCAATAATAATTATCAATTCAGAATTACAAAAATTTCTTTTTCTATAATATTGGGGGTTGTATAAAGAAGAACATATTAGGACATGAAAAATAATAGCTAAAAAGGTGTACCTGGGCCTCTTGTTTATCTTATATTTATGGATCTTAGGGCTTGCTAGAAACAAAATGATTTTAAAATCATTGAGTTTCAGCCAAATTTGTATTACATCTGCATAATCTAGTCATCTAATATCATTTATGAAGTATATGATTTATTTTAACATTGAAGCATTTACAGATCATGCTTTTTGTATTACTTAGCCATGAGTCCTTGAAGGGGAGTCTCTTTTTCCTTGCATCTCAGCTAGAATTTAGGTGTTAAACAAGGTTTGAGAGAGCACTCGTGGGCAGAGAAACCCTAGCTTTAAGCATTACGATAACAGTTCCAATGATAGTTAGTCAGATAGGCATGTAGCCAAAGATCAGGATAAGGATAGAGAACATGGTCATTTGAATAAAAGCTTGAGATACACAAGTAAAGGGTCTGATTATACAAATTATGGGGACAAAAAGAAAACAGTCCGCAGAGCTTATTCTGATGACTATTGTTTAGACATGGATTCAGATGGTTAAAGCCACCATAGTCATGCGAAGAAAGCTCAAAACTCCAGAGGAAAATGGAATTTTCCAGATGATGGAAATAAGGGCAGTAAACCTTATGAAGCAAACAAAGAGTATCTGAGTAAGAAAAGAGTAAGAAAACATCATGGCAGTAAGTGAAGGAGCTCAAGACAAGAGACCATGGTGGGATCCCAAGTTGATCATGGGAACAACAAAAAAAGAAATAATGAAAGTAATAAAACTGAAGAGTGATTAGATAGAGACACCAACAACCAAAAGACATCATCAACATAAAAGAAGAAGCTCAAGGCACCATGACAAGGTTTTAAAATCTCTTGATCATGATGATGCTAGCTATTGGACTCACAAAACTGATTTCAATAATGATGATATGTTAGATAGTGACAACTGCAAGGGAAAAAGTAGTTCTCATAAAAAGAAAAATTCAAGACAAATGTGAGAAATATTCAGGTGATCAAGGGAAGACAATTGAGTTGAAAATAAAACCAGAACTAAAAAGAGCCTATACACGAATGCATTCAAGTAGGAGGGACTATTCAAGCTTGGAGATTGGTAAAGCAGATTCATGTGATGAGGTTTCAAAAATGAAAGAAAGCCGTGGGATACAAATATAATAAACCAGATGGTGAAGTCAAATGTAAATCATCAGAAAACATTAGCAGACGGGGTCATTAGAAATCTAAAAATTCTTAGAAGGATCTCACTTCTGTGACCTTTCTTGGAATACTACTTTGATGAAATTGAGGGAGGAAACAAGAATTCTATATGGACCACAAGCTGAAATTTGTGATGATCGTGAAGAATAACATGCAGAGAAGCCTATAAACGACTTTGATCCATGGTGCACGTTGGGGGGTTAATCATCAAAATTTGAGAGGCACTTGAAATGAATGGAGGAGAGAGCTTCTTTTTCTGCAGAGTACCTAGTATACAAAAAGAAGAAAGAAACATGGGAAGTAGAATCCCATAGTCAGGAAAGGAAATTTCTCTGTTAGACAGTTGCTTTAAAAGAATGAGAAAAGCTGGCTTAATGAATCTCATGCAGTTTAGAAGGGTATATACAATTTGGAAATGAGATAATATTAGAGAGACGTATTTGATAGAAGCAATGTTAGAAGCCCAAGTTAAGGATGATGAGAAAATCAGGAAATATACACTTTCATAGAGAAACCTTTTAGATGGGAAACTTCCCAATGATATGTTGTTTAATCTTTGTATTGAATTATATGACTGTACTATACTATCATAAAGATATAGTTTGTAGTCTATGTGCTTCTAGGCGTGAATTATATGATTATTTCAAGCGGTATCTAATATGTGATTTGATTAAACTAGAATTTACCCTCTCTTTATTTTCTTAAGTATGTTCATCAATTTGTCAACTCAGATAAGACTCTTGCGAGCCCTACGCTCTTTTCAAGCAGTCTAATATTGTTACAATTTATTGTTTGAACAAATTAAAACTATGAAATTTATTATTTAGATTTTTTTTTTAAATTATAAAATTTGGAGTAAAATATTAAAAAAGTTAGTAAATTGGATAATCCCCCATAGTATATAAAACACAATTTCTACAAAGAAAATATTTTTTAAAAAATATTTTTCCTTATTTATTCTAATAATTTGAACTAAATTATATGCTCTCAATGACCGAGTTGAATAGCAAGAAGATGAAACAAGAACAGGCAAGATTCTTCTTGATCTATCAATTAACAAACAAAACACACTGAATTCCATCACCCATTTCAACACTTTCTTCATCGAGAGTGAAATTTGAGATAGAAGTGTTGGTGAGGAGGATTGAGATGGGGGGAAGGAGAGCGGGGAGACGAGAAAGAGGTCTGAGGAGACGGAGATCTGAGAAAGAGAGACGTTTAGGGATGATGTGGTAAGGGATTGCGTAAGGATCTAAGATTCCGTCGCCGGCGGTGGTGAGGATTCCGGCAGGGAGGGAGCCGTCGGAGGGGATGAAGAAGGTGGCGGGAACGGGGACATCGGCAAAGTCGACAGTGGAGATGATGCTGGGCCAGCTTCTGAAGGTGTAAGCACTTTCTCTGCTTACTCCATCGATGTTAAAAGATTCTCATTAGGTTGATTCTTCAATAAGGTGAAAAATGAATATGTTAGTAACGTAGAAATTGTGAGGTAGAAGTTTTTACTAGTGGAATAATAAAAGAAGAAATCATAACAGTTTTTCTATCGTTGAAGAAATCGGATGAAGAGTAATAAAAAGAAATTAAATTTAGAAAGAAACCCTAATCAAACTATCAATTTAATAATTTTAATTATACCAACATTTTAAGTAATTTATTCATTAATTTTATTATTAAAGTAGAGTATGATAGTAATAGAATTAACAAATATGATAGTTGCTCACTTGCCTGCTAATTGAGAATCATAATCCGAGAGTCAAACGACTTAACATTTCCTCCATTTGCTTCTTCAAGAAAATTATATTTATATATAAATATTTTGAGATAAAAATATATATTATATACATAAGCATTACAAACTCTAACAAACCTTGTTCTGCCTCCCTTCCTTCAGCTTCATCTTTCTGCATTCTTCAGCCACGTTCTGAAACTGCAGTCTGCAACGCTATCTGCACTTTGCAACTCTACAGTTTAGCCGTCCTTCTGCTATTTTTTTTTTTTTAAAAAAAATCTTTTTCATGAATATGAGAGGTGAGAGGGAGAGCCTATTTGGTGTTTGTGTATACAAATATGTATATAGAGGAGGGCGGGCAATACGCATATTCATGTTTGTTCTGATTCCTTTTCCATTTTAAGCTTCTGCACCATGACGTGTTGATCTTCTCACTTTCTCTTTTCATGTTTCTTCTGATTCCTTTTCTATTTTAAGCTGCTGCATCACGTGATGCATCGTCCCCCTCTTTTTCTTCTTCTCCGCGGGAATACATCAACCAAACAAGATGACGTGAGCATGAACGTCATAAGTCATCCCAACTCTGAAATTTAAAGAAGGGCTGAAGAAGGTGGTAAAAGGATGCGAGAAATGCAAAGAAGAGAACCAACTCTGAACTTAATGCTCAGTAGCTCGCTACATTGTGCGACCTCTCTGTTTGTCTGTTATGTTTTGGTCCGACATAGCCGGAGAACCCTACGGAAGTAACTCAATTTCTTTCACTGCCGTAGGATTTTGCGGTTTGTCATCATCTAAGATGCTTGCCCGGTAATCAAGTAATAATCTCGATTAGTCTTCAATCAATCAGTTTACACTAAACTGTTCTGCATGCCTTGAACTTTGTAATAGGTTTTTTGAACATAACTAGCAAATTAATTGTGAGTATCTTTATTCTTTTTAAATTATTAAGTATTTAAATTATATAATTATTAAATACTTTGGTAAATATAAACTAATAATATATTCATATATTATGACAAATAATTAAAGATAAATTTTATCTTTATAGAGTTTTATATTGAAATATATTATGATAACAAAATAATGATGGAATTTAAATAATTATAAATGTTAATATAAATATATTATTATTGTCGAAGCCTGTAATTTAGTTACGTAAGGAAAAAAAAAAAAAGAAAGCTACTGAATATAAAATTTTATTTTTGTTATTAATTATTAGAATATTATTAAAATTAAAAAATTAATTAATTAATTTTTATTGCTATATTTATTTTTACTAAATATATAATATATACTTTTTTTTATTTTTTTAAAAAGTACTTTTACTAAATTGCTAGTTTATCATTTTTAACACACAATACAAATACCAGCATAGTTATTAAGAAAGAAAAAGTATTTTGCATGGACTACAATTATTTTTACCAAAATGCTTATTTTAACAGTCAAATAAGCACTTTAATGTATTAGTACATTCCTATATCATTAAGTTTAAATTATGAAAAGAGAAAAAAATCGTATTTTTACAGATTTATTGTTAAGTTTAAATTATGAAATAAAATCATATTCTCCAAAAAATTCTAAAATAAAATTATATTTTGATAGTTCAATCTAAATTTTAAATTTTGTGGAGTCTATTACTGTATGTCTTTCTAACAATACAGTATACTTTATGTAAAGTTCAATTTAGTATTATAACAACATAAATATATCATTATCATTCTATTCAATAAAAGAGAAGATGTTTTCACTCATAACCTTGGTAGAACCAATTACAATAGTGTACCAGTGAAATCCAAAAACAAATATTCTATTATTGACTAATTCAATAAAAGAGAGGATGCTTTTGTTTACAACCTTGTTAGAATCAATCACAGTGGTGCACCAGCAAAATCCAAAAACCGGAAACAAAATCTTTACTCCGCGTGTCTCTCTTCTGGATGTTGACAATTGTTATTGTTGGCCTATACACGAACCATGACAACATAAAAGACTGGAGACAGATTGCAAAAATGTATTTTCTTGAACTAAAAGCTGCACCATTACATGTTTATTTTAGTTGGTATGATCAACTAGAAATACAAAGAATACACGAAATGGTTCGTTATCTTATAACAGCAAGCAGTGAACTTTCTCCATCACAAGAACCCTCGTCCAGCATGTCAGGGAATCCTTTCTTGGTAGTCTTTCGGAATGTAGGGGCATTACAGTGAAACTCATAAGTAGATGCTGCTTCAAACCTAGTCCACCTTCTTCAGAGTATTCTCACCTGGCCATTTGCTTGTCCGAATTGTGCTTTCTGGTTCCCTTGCGTCCTTTTGGTAGGTGTCACCAGGCATATGTTTCTAATAGGAGACAACAATTTGCCCTTCTTTTTACAATTTGGATGAAATCGAATTCCAATAATTGTTCAGACTGGAGAAACTTAGAGCCTAAGTAGTGTGAACATCAGGAAGAATTGTACGAGCTCCTAGTACCTTGCCGCCAACATCAAGAAATGTTTCAAATCCAGGCAGAGGACTTACTTTGCCATTTTTATCTACCGCAAGTGGGTATTTGAGAAGGTGCCCCTGCAATTTTGAAAAATCATTGTTGGTGAACTTTTCCCAGTTATCCTCACCAATCCTGTTCACACTCACACAGGCTAAACTTCCAGGCTCCTTGAACAGATTATCCACCATCCCCGTGTGTTCTACCCACGGCGACATTCGGTACCCGAAAACCTGTAAATGCAAAGAAGCCACCTGATCAGACTACTTTTCAAGAAAGATCTCCAATAGGCCTTGTGATAAGAGTAATTACTTGAGTTGATCATGTTTTTTCTTTCACTACTTGTAATGGCCCTAGACATGGACTGATGCTAAATGCTCAATCAAAACCAGCCTATGCTAAATGCTTAATCAAAAACAAGGTATGCTAAATTTGCTTCTCGCTCTTTGACATCCTAGAGAGTAGAAATCACAACTTTAATGCTTGCAGTATGGTATATGATCAGATAAACTGGAAGTATGAATATGATGAACAAAGCCATGTGGATGCCTTTTCTTCTGACCACATGTATGTTGGGGTTGATATGCGCCTATGGCAATCTCTGTGTCTCTTGAACCAGCCAAAGAGGGTGGTTTATATTGGCTGACCCCAATATAACATATACATCATCAATTATTATTCCCTTTTCATGCACATAAATCATAAAGCGCTGAAGCTTTTGTGAAGCTGAAACCTGAAAATAAATCAGAAAGGACACGTCATTTCACATTTCCAGTACTTCTACTGCATTTGGAATAAACTGGAAGGTCATCATATTTTGAAATACTTACAACTAAAACGAATATCAATAGTTAATGACTTACTCCCCACCAATCTGACACAGGAAATAATTTTCATCTTACCTGATTCAGTTCTCCTAAATATATCAAGTACTTTACCAATAAATTTAACCAGCCTTCAACTTAATTGTTCATGTAACTGATCCATCTTTATTTTGGTAACAGGGGACAGAAAAACTATTTGTTGATTCAAAAGAAAATCGTGTTAGTTTTCAAATCTAGAGTTCGTACATTCCTTGAAACAACTAATTATTAGAATTGTTTCCCTTTCAAAAATAAAAATATCTAGTGAAACAATATGAAATACCTAAAGAGGGTGGACAGGTTTCTGTAAGGACTGACTTATAGCAAGGGTAAGGCAGCAAGCTGAAAAAAACTGGGAAAGGTACCAACAGGTCACTGTTGGTTTACTCAAGGAGGGCCCAGCCTAAAATGGGTAACTGAATTAGCAAGAGGATAGGTTAGGCACATTGGACTCAGCTAGCAGGATTTTCATTTCAAATTCTTGTTATTTCCACTCGGATAGCTGGCATTAAATTCTGTAATTTGTTATGGATTCTTTTCTGTCGTTGTATTTGTCATCAGTAGCTAGTGGTAGAAATGGTTATGTACTGGTGTATGGATTCCCTACAAAGAGAAGTGCTTTCAATAAGCATAAGCTGCATCTAACTGGCTCTCTAGTAAGAAATGCATAACCTTTAACTAAGTTATATTCAATATGCTGAGTGTACTAAATACTATGAGAACAATAAAGCACGAATTGGAAAAAAAAAAAAGCAAAAGAGAAAACTTCAAAAATTCTACACTACCGGACAATCACCAGTAGTATTATTTGCTTCAAATAGAGACTTCTCCATAGGCTGAACCAAATCATGAATGATTGACAAGTTGCAATTGTTGCCAGTTTTGTCCATTGACCTCTTTTTTTTTTTTCCTGAAATACAAAGTGTTGTCCATTGACCTCTCATCCAGTGTTCCAACAAAGCACAACTTTTAGGAGGAGAGAATGACCAATCTGGTGAGGTTTAATGCCATTCTTCCCAATTCTTGATCTATAAGCATGCTGGCCCCTAAAGGCTCAGGACATTTCAAAGCCAAAGCCCCAGATATTCACTTCCAAAGGATTCAGAAGTATGTGAGTCACTTGAATTATGAATTTCAACTGGGAATGGGGTTTATCTAACAACCTTGTTATTGCCATGAGAACGGAACTCAGAAACAGGTTCAAGCAATATGCAAGATATAGGAAGGCACATTTTTAAGCGTGGAGTCATGACAAGCTGTGGTATTTCCTTTGGGACATTGATGAGCAACAACATCCATCTTCTAGCATCTTTCCTGCCACAGCTGCAGCTGAATCAATAGGCTCACTTGAAGTGGGCAAAATCTCTGAACCTTGAGGTAAAAGGATCATTGAATTCTCTAGAAATAGTGGCAAGTAATTGTAGCTGAGAAATAGTGAAAGTAAACATTTCAAATGCAGGTTTTGATGAATCCTGCAATTTGGAAGAAAATGCTTCCATTTTGGAAGAGATGTCAGCAGAAACAGTTGTCTATCTCTCTTAACATCACAGCCAAGACGCCGTGATACAAGGGAGAAGGAGAGCTTAAAGAGTCCAACTTTATTTGCTCTGGACTTTCAACTTCAAAATGTTCGTCCTCAATGACATAAGAAACAGTTTTACTTGCCAATGATTGCTCCAAATCTTTCTCAGCCTGCCTAGAAGAAGTTGATAGTGCCTTCTAAAATCTGGGGACCCATGGCTGCAAATATGGAACATAATAACCAAAAGTTGTGTCAGTGGATGCATGCAAGTGTTACATTAGGGCATAAAGGAATAAAGCAAAAGAAATAAAGAGGAAAGCATATTGGACAGACAGACGTCAAAGATTCAATTTTTTCCTCCCCTGTTTGCTCATAGCATCTAGTTTAATTGTTTGCACAACAAGTTCATTAATTTGCTATTCAAACATTGATTAAACCAAAGTTAGCGTCATAATAAGGTAAGTATATATGCTAGACTATATACTCACCAGAATGACAGGGATTAAAAGATAACTATTTGGCAATGTTCTAAAAACCATATCTAGAGTATGCTGGTGAAACCAACATTCAGACATTGTAACCCCATGCTCAATTAAAATCACCAAGCTATCATCCTTGTGTACTGGTGTTGCCATAAAAGCGTTCTTTCCTATTTGCAGAAGAATGCTTTAAACATCCATATCCAAAATTACTTTTGTGCTCATTGAAGGCATTCTTATGCTATGTTCCCCTGATGACGCAGCCACTGTGCTTACTGCCGAGGATAACAACCTTGTTACTTTGAATTATTGTGATCTTGCTTAGATTAGTTCATATTGACTCATGTAGCAGCAAGCTTTCATGATTATAATCAAAGAAAATATTGTTACTTTGAATTATCAACTTGTCTTTGATTCATAATTGCATAAACTTTTTCAATTCTGATTAAGCATTTATCATGCAATATCTCAACTGGCATTTCTCAAGTAAGAAATCCTGGAGCACGATCCACGGACATCATTCTGAGCATCCAAATTGAGTATTCGACAAACTCCGTAAAATCACGAGTCCTTTAAAGATTAAGTAAAGATTAAAGGATATCATTTCCAAAAGGAATAAAAAAAGGAACAAGAACAAGAGATGACATTTTTTTTTTGAAATAAGAACGAGAGATGACATTGGCTGACTGTTAAACAATATAGGTCAGTTCCAAATTTATTTTGATAGCTAAGAAAAACTATTTATAATGTGATTTTCTTTTTAACATACAAGATTCATAAATTGAAAACCTCGTTTCTGATTAACATAAGAAACACACTTCAATCACTAGAAGTTTTTCGAAAACCCAGAACTTTACATATACCCATTTTTAAAAAAGAAATTATCAGACACCCTTTGACTCAACAGTAAGGCACAACAATTTCAAAGCTCAAACCATAAATTAAAAATTATCCATGTGCATACTAAGAATCAAAAATAGAAAATAAAAATGCACATGTATGAAGGTTCAACATTTTTTGTTCCCAAAAGGGAAAATGATAAAGAGCTAAATTACCTGATTAAATCCACCCTGATCATCAATAATCTGGATATGAAACCTTGAGCCGAAGCAAGAGTCTCACAACGAGCAAGAAGAGAGAAAAGAGATTTTAATTGAAAGGTTAGGTAATTTTATTTACGCCCATTTTAATTTAATTTTTAATCTTTTAAACAATGAGCAAGAAGACCCATTTAAATTTTTAAGTCCACAGATTATTTTATTACGCTTTGGGCTTTAAGAAAAGCTTTTGGGTCTGACCCGGTTTTACAATCCTTGTTCTCTTCTGGAGCGGGAACAAAAAAAGTAGCCGTTAG
Organism: Carica papaya; assembly: GCF_054855325.1. Taxonomy (NCBI): domain Eukaryota; kingdom Viridiplantae; phylum Streptophyta; class Magnoliopsida; order Brassicales; family Caricaceae; genus Carica; species Carica papaya. Next base: position 22,766,224 of record NC_142312.1, on the reverse strand, counting down.
TTCAAGATCTGGGGAATAAATACAGGAGCGTCTTTCCCCCTTTTTCATTCTCTCTTCTACTACTCTCTTCTCAATGGAAACTTCAATTCCAAATCCCACCAACAAGAGAAACCGGTCTCTTCAATTCATCGCTAACAACAATGCCAGAAACGCAAGCTGGAAGAAGAGAATCCAAACCCTAAAACTTAAGGCTCACCAACTTGCGACATTGGCCGACGTCTCTGTTTCCGTCTTGTGTTTCGCTCCCGACGGTAAGCTCGATACCTGGCCGGAGAATCCTACGGAGGTAAAACAAATTGTAATGAATTACAAGAACTGTGTTGATCGTGATCCTCGACAAGGAAAAGGGAGTGAAAACGTCGATCTTTCGTCTTTTCTGGAAACCAAGAAAAGAAAAATTCAAGAAGAGAAGAGCGAGATCGATGGAGTGAAGGAGGCAAAGAGTTGTACTTCGGAACAGAGGCTTGATGAATTGCCGAAATCAGAATTGATGAATATGATGGGTCGCCTGGATTTCACCCTGCAAAGATTGAGAGAAAGAAGAGATCAGTTGCTCCTTGATAAAAATAACGTACCACTTCCATCGGATAATTTTGCGGTGACTGGGTTTAATGATAATATGGGTAGTCTGCAAGCTTTTTGTTCAGAGAATGAGAAAATCAACAATGGCGGCTCTGGTAATTTTATTACCAGTTGCGATATGTTTGGATACCAACCAATGCTAATGCCACCATTTCAAGTGGTTCCTGATCATCAACTAATGCTAATACCGCCATTTCAAGTGGTTTCCAGCGATCAAGCGATGTTAATGCCGTCGTTTCAAGAACCTTTGCCACTTTCATGGTGAATATACAGCAGGCAATTAAAGGACTCAATGGTTGCAATTTGGTTTTTTTTTTTTTTTTTTTTTTGGCTGATTAGTAGATGAGCAATCAAAGACTTAATGATTCAGCTCTAATCGTAGCATAGTAGACTGTGAGAATGAAAATTGTTACAAGAACCTGTTAAGAGGAAATTTTTGTATATAAATTTTTTTGTTAAGATAGAAAGTAATGGAGAAGAGAAGTGTGTGGTAATGTAAGATGTTAACCTGAAAATCTACTAATCCTCTTGATTAGTCTTCTAATCAATTAATTACACATTTAAGTATCAAATCACCTCAATTAGTCTTCAAATCAATCAATTGCACATTAAACTATTTTGCATGGCTTGAATAGTAGTATGATAAATAATATTTATTTAAAGTATCACTCTTTTAAAAATTTGTAATGTAAATTATCAACTTTTTTATAAAATTGTCACGTAATGAAACAATAACTATACTAAATGAAAATTATTTAAACCCAATGTCGAAACTAGTCCAAGCAAAATTACTGTATAACATTATTTATGAGCATAGTTGGTGGAGGGTTTTGTGTAAAATTAACTATACGTGATATTATATTTTAGGTTCATTAGTTTATTATTATTATTATTACAGTTAAGTGAACTATTTTTTTACATACAAAAAATTAATTCCGTAAAGTAATTATAATTATCTATTATAAGTTAAATATTGATTTTTTTACTAGACATCATATGTTTGATTTCAAAATTTTCATTTCACCAAAAAATTTAATCTAACCTACATTTTAGTTCGAAAAAGAAAGATAATGAGACCTCATTGATAAAGATATGCATAAGGAGAAACTAAAAACTTGTTGGAAAGATAATATTTTACATAATCTAGAAATATATATATGTATTGTTTAATTATCTTAAAAGTCAAATTAGTATCACAAATTTAAATTATGAAAACAGAAATCATATTTTTATAATTTTCTAAAATGAAATTATGTTTTGATGGCTTATCTAAATTTTAGTAATATTTTTAAAATTTACTCATATTTAACTTACTTTATGTGGAATTCAATTATGATATCTCTTTGTAGCAATATAAATGTACTAGTAACAAAAAGCTCAGTAGAAGAGATGATGCTTTTGTTCATAAGTTTGGTAGAACCAATTACTGTAGTGGACTATTGCACAAGTACTCAAACAAAATCTTTCCTCTGTGTGGCTCCCTTCTGGATGTTGACAATGGCTATTGTCGGTTTATATATGAACCACAACAAATATGATTGGGAGAGGAATTACAAAAATGTATTATTTTGAACTAAAAGATGCACCAATACACAGTAAATTTTAACCAGTATGATCAAATATAGATACAAAGAACACGCAAACAAGGTTCGTTATCTTGAAACATCAAGCACTGAACTTTCTCCATCACAAAAAGCCTCTTCCAGCATGTCGAGGAATCCTTTCTTTGAAGTCTTTTGGGATGTAGAGGCATTGTAGTGAAACCCATAAGTAGATGCAGCTTCGAACCTAGTCCACAGCTCTTTCTTTAGAGTATTCTCACCAGGCCGTTTGCCTGTCTGAATTGTCCTTTCTGGTTCTCTCCACAGAGGAGTGCTTTTAATGAGTGCTAAGCTGCCTCCAGCTGGTTCTGTAGTAAGAAAAGCATAACTTTTTACTAAATCGTGTTCAATATGCTAACTGAGCATACTAAATGTTATCATAACAATAAAACAGAATTTTAAAAAAAGAAAAAGAGAAAGCTATTGAAATTTCTAACTTTCTGGCAATCACCTGTACCATTATTTGCTTTGGATAGAGAATTCTCGATTGGTTGAATGATATCAGAGATGACTGGCAAGTTGCATTTGTTGTCGATTTTTTCAATTGACCTCTCATCCGGCGGTTCCAACAAAGCACAACTTTTAGGAGGAGAGAATGACCAATCTGGTGAAGTTTCAATGTCATTCTTCCCAATTCCTGATTTATAAGCATGCTGGATTCCTAAAAGCTCAGGATATTTTAAAGCCAAAGCCCCAGGATATTCACTTCCAGAGGATTCAGAAGTCTGAGAGTCACTGGAGTTATGAATTCCAACTGGATATGGGGTTGATCTAATAACCTTTTTATTGCCATGATAACGGGACTCAAAAAGAGGTTCAAGCAATATGCAAGATTTAGGAGGAGACATTTTCAAGCACGGAGTCATGACAAGCATGCTGTGGTCTTTCCTTTGGGATGTTGGTGAGCAGAGAAATCCATCTTCTAGCATCTTTCCTGCCACAGTTGCAGCGGAATCAGTAGGCTTATTTGAAGCGGACGATACTTCTGAACCTTCAGGCAAAGGATCATTGGATTCTCTAGAAATAGTGGCAAGTGAATTTAGCTGAGTAGCAGTGGAAGGAAACCTTTCAAATGCAGGTTTTGATGAATCCTGCAATTTGGAAGATAATGCTTTTGATATTGGAAGAGGTGTCAGGAGAAACAGTTGTCTACCTCTCTCAACATCACAGCCAGCACGCCAGGATACAAGGGGAGAAGGAGAGATTAAAGAGTCCAGCTTTATTTGCTCTGGATTTTTAACTTCAGCCTTGACTTCGTAAGAAACAGTTTTACTTGCCAATGATTGCTCCAACTCTTTCTCAGTCTGCCTAGAAGTAGTTGAAAGTGCCTTCTGAAATCTGGGGACCCATGGCTGCAGATACAGAACATAATAATCCATAAAGTAGTGTGCATTGGATGCATGCAAGTGTCATATTGAAGTATAAACGAATAAAGCAAAAGAAACCAAAGAATTAACCTCTAAAGAGGATAGCATTTCAGACAAAATAGATGTGAAAGATTCAATTTCTTTCCTCCCTTGTTTGCCCATGGCATCTAGTTTAATTGCTTGTACAACAAGTTCATCAATCTGCCATTCAAAACATTGATTAAATCAAAGTTAGCTTCACAATAAGGTAACTAAATATACTAGACTATGTATGTTTCCCCAGAAATGACAGGGATAGAAAAGTAACTCTCTGGCAGTGTTCTAAAACCCATATCTAGAACATGCTGGTGAAAACAATATACAGATGTTGCAACACCATGCTCATTCAAGATGACCAAGTTATCATCCTTGGATACTGGTATTGCCATCAATGAGTCCTTTCCCAAGGAATGCTTTAAAAGCATCCATACTTGCAATTGTTTTTTTTTTCTCATTCAAGTATTTCATATGCAAGTGCAAAATGTTCCACTGATGGCATTGCCAGTGTGCTTACTGCTGAGGAAAACAACCATGTTACTATACCTTGCATAAATTAGTCCATATTGACTCATGTACTAGCCATTCCTTCATGATTATTAATCATAGAAAATACTGAATTTTAACAAAACAATGCATATTAATTTTCTTTAATTAATGTTAAGCATCACGTTATCAAGTTGTCTTGGAATTAATAGTCGCATAAACATTTTTCAAATTCTTCTAATTAAGCATTTATATGCAATATTTCCACCGACATTTCTCAAGTAAGAAATCCTGGAGATCTACAAACATCATACTGTGCGTCCAAACACTGGGGAAGTTGATTGACTCCATAAAATCAAATTGCAAACTATACTTTCTATTCCTTTAAAGGAGAAGACTAGAGCTAAAGTGGATTTTCGCCAAAAACTACTCACTCATTCAAAACTGAAGGAAAGGAAGACCGGGAGAAGGGGACTCCCTCCCCATAAAGGAGAAAACCAGGCGAGAGGAGAAGGGACCCCACACCCAAATGAGAAGTCCCAGACTCCTAATCAGGATTAGCATAGACTTTTTCAGCGCTAGAGATTCCAGTACTGGTTCTCCCCATTTCTTGGGGGGGAAATCTCGCACTTACGAGTTTCTACTCGGGTTTTCTTAGGTAATTCAAAAACAAAGCAGTTAAGAGTAAAATATTCAGGGGATACCTGGCTACTGAGAGATGAGAGATTAGAGTGGACAAGAAGGAGGCGGTCGAGGGAGCCATCATCTTCCTCTTTAGCCCCAAGACTCTTCTCTTTCTCATTTTCCATCACTTTCTCGGGGAGTTTCTTCTTCGATTTTGCAGATTTAGAGGAAAATCTCCCATTTCTAGCATTATTTGGTAAATCTCTCAACGCCGGCCTCGCTGTTTTTGGTTTCCCGCTCACCGGCATCTCTCGAAGTGTATGCTTCTCTCTGTTTCTCTTCTCACTCTTTTTCAAATTTCTGCTCAACCTCTCTTAAGCGGGTCTCTCTGTCATTTAATTATTATAAAATGTTTCTTTAAATAAATTGATTTTGTAATTTTATATAAAAAAAAAAAAAATTCTCTGAATTTTATCCTAATTTTAAAAAATAAATAGTAAGTTTCATACACTATTATAAACTTTTTTAACTGTTAAATTCAATTATTAAATATAACGGAAACAGTAAAATTATTAGCATAATCTTACATTAATAAAAAATTTAATTACTAAATAGTTTTTTTTAAGTATAAATAAATACTAATATAGTTTAAATTATTAAATTAATTAGTTTAAATTTTCTTTTCTTTCTCTTACTTTATTTTTTTTTTCTTTTAATTTGAGTAAATCTAAATAGAGATTATCATATAGTAGGATTATGCGTGAATATATTTTGGATGGTGTAACACCAACAAATTTTTTATTGTGATTAAATAATTAATAAATATAAATTTTATTAATATATTTTATTTTATTGTATTTTGTTTTATTTAACTTAGAGTAAAAAATGAAATAAAATTGATGAAAAATTTAATTGAAAATAATTTTGGAGAAAATTAGTGAAAATTTGGATTATGTGGATATTTTTGAAAGAAAAATTAGAAAATAAGAACCAAAATACAATTTTAGAAAGTTTTGCCACATCAGACAGCCTTGACCAACAAAGATGCGCCAAGTGGTAGAGACACTGATGTGGAAGGCCACGCGGGGGGCCACGTGGGCGATCCACGTGCCCGCGATCGAACGGCTGAGAATCGTTCCCGCGTGCACGGACGGCCTGGATGCGCTTCCTCCCAAACGCGATCGAACGGCCAGATTCAAACACGATCGGACGGCCTAGAGTGAATCGCGATAGACGACCCAGATTAGATCGTGATGAATGGCTCATATTCACTCCCTATTAAATCACGATCGGACAGTTCAGATCAAACGCGATAGACAGCTCAAATCAAAAGTGGATGGATTTAAATAACTCGCATTCACACCAAACCCTAACCCTAGCCGCCAAAACCCCTCGTCGGAGAAGACGACCCAGCCACTCGGGAGCCGACCGTCGTTGCACCGGAAACCTTTTTGACCGCCAAAAAAGGTAAAAACTTTTCCTTTTGCATGAAATTCAATTTTAAGCTCACCCATGGCCAAATCGGAGTGAAAAGACTGGCCAATTGGCCAGAAAATACCGGCGAAGTTCGGCGGCGCCATCGCGGGAGATTTCACAAAACGCCTCCGATGAGGCCCTTCCCGATTCTTGTTTCGCGTAATTTTTCTACCGTTGTGATCACCGTTTTCTTCTTTACAGGTTTACTGAAGCAAAACACACAACCACAACGCGAGTCGGAGGAGCCGCTGCACCAGAGAGCCCCGCCACCGGTGAGTTTCAGTTTTTTATATTTTTTCGGCCAACCGAGACCCTTTAATGTGTTTGCTCGTAGGGATCGATGTAAAATCGGCTAAAAACGACCGACCTGATGGGGACCGCCGCCACGGGCGACAGTACCGTCGCCGGAGCACGACAGAGCCATTGTGCCAAATTTTTAAAATTGGGCAAATCGGCCCTGTGACTGATTTTGAGTTTATTTAGAACATTTGTAGGTATTAATAGCACGTTTCAGTTCCCGGAGAAAAATTCACGGAATTCAAGGACCACCCGTAGGTGCAGTAAATAGTTCAATTTTTCGAGCGTTAAATCGAGTAAGGATCCCTCACCTTATTCCCTATCATAGAACTGAAGTAAAGTTCTAAATAAATAATAATACGATATTTTGTATGAATTTAAAAAATGTACATAATTGATTACGGATTACTAATGGAGCAAGAACTGAAAATTCTCTACTATTGTTTTGTTGATATTTTTACAGTTTAAATGCATGATAGTACCTTATTAATTGATTTTATGGCTTTGAATATATGTATGGTTTATTCTATGTGTTTACTGCTGAATCGGAAAAAAAGAAGGTTAAACGGTAAAAATTGTGTGATGAAATGAATAGATGAAACGACAGTCTTACTGGATATCTTGGGAGTTGGTGGACGGACTAGGTACATAGGGAACCGTACCGTGAACGTTGTCTCATACCGGACGGGGTATGGAGACTTGATAATTTGACGCTCATACCGGATGGGGCATGGGGACGGTCCGCTTCACCCTCATACTGGACGGGGTATTGAGATTTAGTAAATTGGCGCTCATACCGGACGGAGTATGTGGACGGCCCATAATTGAGAATGATAAATGAAAGGGTTCACGTGTAGCAGGAGCATCCCTATGAGCCCCCATGGATACCAGCAGGCTGGTGAAAAAGGTGGTAGTTATTGTTTGGTTTATTGATAACGGATATGGATTTATAACATGTACTATGATGGCTGATTATGTATGAGATATCGGTCTGTATGATATTATTATTCTTACAGGTTGTTTGCATAAATTCCACGATGGTAAGTGAACGAGAAATAATTTTATGATTGATAAATGAATTTACTAAATTTAATGCTCCATTAGTGATTTTTGATTTTATACCAATTTTTACTTCTGTATCAATGATATAGTGTGATATCCTTACTGAGGTAGTGTAGCTCATCTTTTATTTAACCATTTCAAATCAAGAGGATCAGGTTCTAGAACCCGATCGGCAAGAAGATTGCGAGTAGATGCTAGATATTTTTTATTTGTCATTTGTTTCCTTATTTCTCGTGTTTCTTTCAAAAAATGAATTCTCTAATGCTGTTTAGTACTTTTAAGTTATTGTATAAGAAATGTAAATCTTAACCTTTTATTTCGCTTCTGCACTTAAGTTATTATACATTTCCTTTTGGATTTCCGGAGTTATTACAGTTGGTATCAGAGTCCTGTTCCTCTGACCCATTCATTGCACAATAATCTTTAGGGAACACCAAAACAATGAATTATCACTCAACCATTCCTTATGAAATGCAGGTACAAAGAGATGAGGAGATGAAGACCCCCACTAAACCGAGCAGTTCGGGATGGTTCATTTAAGGAAGATGTTGACCAGATATTTGAGATGCTGGAGAGACTCATTACTGCCCAGCAGGGCCTAGAGGAGAGGAGGGAGCTACCTGACCCTCCCCCACTGCCACAGGTTGAGCCACCCCTGCAGTGAGAGGATCTCGAGCCGCCGCGGTATGACCCTGCTCCTCCATAGTACCACCCGGCACCACCACAGTGTGATCTGGTGCCCTAGCCACAGTACCACCCGGCACCGCTACAATATAATTCGGTGCCCCCACTGTATCAGCAAGTACCACTGTAGGGCCCCCCAGTCTATCCTCAGCATGGCCCAGTCCCTCTTCCATGGGACCCAGCTCCTTCCATGATTGACCCAGGCTATATAGAGCAGTATAAGAGGTTAAACCTATCTACTTTTGTAGGGAGATCCTCTTTTGAAGATGTCGAGTACTAGTTAGCAGAGATTGAGAAGGTCTTCAAGACCCTGGGAGTGACTCCCGAATAGAAAGTCACCCTTACTCCCTATATGCTAGTGGGAGAAGCAGACCGCCGGTGGGAACTCAAACAGATCACCCTGCTTATTCCAGTTATTTGGGAATAGTTCATGGCGGCTTTTCGTGCAGAATACTTTCCAGAGCATCTCCGACATCTGAAGGAGATGGAGTTTTTACAGTTGGTTCAGGGAACATGACCTGTCAGAATATGCTCGCAAGTTTCTAGAGTTGGGCCAATATTCCTCTGATACATTATTGGATGAAGGCAGGAAGGTAGAAGGTTCGAGTGGGACCTTCGTCCAGAGATCAGACAACATTTATTTGTGTTGGAGGTCATGACTTATTCGGCCGTTCTGGCCAAGGCACAGCTAGTGGAGAGGAGCTTCCGCATCCTCTCTCAGACAGCAGGGAACCTCAGCTCCACTCCGCATACCAACACCTACTGCGCCTATTCAACAGAACAAGAAGCCCAGGTCGGTGATCCAGGCTCTTTAGGCTCCAGTAGCAGGACGCGGTAAGATCTGTCAGCATTATGGCAGGGATTATGGGGACCAACTATGCTATCGCCTCAACAACACCTGTTGCATATGTGGTAGTGTCCAACATTATCCGAAGGAGTTCCCAAGGAACTAGAATAAGGGCAGACTTCCTATCTAGGGCAGAACTTACAATCTCACTCAGTAGGATGCAGAAGCTAACTCGGATATGGTACAGGATATGTACACTATCTGTAACTATTTTGCTCATGTTTTGATTGATACTGGTGCATCGCATTCATTTATTTCACCTATTTTTGCATCAAAATTTAATATATTACTTGATAAACTTGATTCTATATTATTTGTGTCTACTGCTAGGAGTATGACACTATTGGAAAAAGTTGTCTACAGGGCCTCTGTCATAGATATAGTAGGTAAAAAATTGAGTGTGGACCTAATAGAATTAGACACGGGAGATTTTGATGTAATTTTAGGAATGAATTGCCTAGCAGTGTATCACGACACCGTAGATTATTTTAGTAAAAATGTTGTATTCAATCATTCTAATAAGGAGTCATTTACAAATTAATAAAGTCATTTAGCATTTATTCTTTCATGGTAAATTTTCTTATTTGTCGAGTACTTTAATCTTGCTGTTTTCTCTAAATAGGCAAACCCAAGAAAGAGATTTGTATTCAAGAGATTCTGGTAGTCCGAGATTTTTCAGATATATTTTCGGATGAACTACTCGGATTGCCAGTGGACAGGGAAGTCGAATTAACCATAGACCTCCAGCCAGGTGCCTTGCCTATTTCGGTTGCTCCTTACCGCATAAGCCGTGTTGAGATGGAAGAACTGAGAAAACATATCACTGAATTGTAGGACAGTAGTTTTATCTGACATAGTGTGTCTCTTTGAGGTGCCAGAGTCACCTTTGCTAGAAAGGGAGATGGGACATTAAGATTATGTATTGATTACAGATGGTTGAGCAGAGTTACAATCAAGAATAAATATCCCTTCCCCAGGATTGATGATCTCTTCGATCAGTTGCAGGGTGCCTAGGTCTTCTCCAAAATAGATATGCGTTCAGGTTACCATCAGGTGAAATCATGACAGAAGACATCCCAAAGATAGCCTTTCGAACCAAGTACAGACACTATGAGTTCCTGGTCATGCCATTTGGATTAACCAATGTCCCAGCCATCTTCATGGACTTGATGAATAGGGTCTTCAGACAATTCTTAAATTAGTTTGTTATTGTGTTCATCCATGACATCCTGGTTTATTCAAAAAGCAGAGAGGAACATGTTCACCATCTAGCTCAGATTTTACAGGTTCTCAAAGAAAAGAAGCTGTATGCAATGTTGAGTAAGTGTGGATTTTAGCTTGAGTAGACTACCTTCATATGACACATCATATCAAAGGATGGAGTGTCAGTGAATCCTAAAAAAGTTGAAGCAGTGCTCGGCTGGAAAAAATTGACATCAGTTTAAGAGATCCGTAGCTTTTTGGGGATGAAGGTTATTATTGCAGGTTTGTGGAAGGGTTTTCTAGTCTAGCTGCTCCCCTAACTCGGCTCACAAAGAGAAATGTCGAGTTTGAGTGGATTGAGGACTGTGAAAGAATTTTTTCAGAGCTAAAGAAGCGGCTGACTACTGCACCTGTGTTGTCCTTGCCGAGTGGATCAGGATGTATACAGTTTACAGTGATGCCTCCTATCTATGTCTGAGTTGTGTTTTAATGCAGTATGGGGAGGTCATAACTTATGAGTCCAGACAATTGAAGTGTCATGAGAAAAATTATCTGACTATGGCTTAGAGCTTGCTGCAATCATACACGCTTTGAAGATTTGGTACCATTATTTGTATGAAAAGACCTTTCATATCTATACCGATCACAAGAGTTTGAAACATATATTCACTCAAAAAGATCTCAACATGCGTAAGAAAAAGTGGATAGAACTTCTTAAGGACTATGATTGCATTATTTTATATCATCTGGGTAAGGGCAACGTCGTAACCGATGCACTCAGTAGAAAAAGTGTAGGTACATTAGCCCATTTGATGGTTTTAGAATGTAGGCAGATTGAGGCCACACAACATGTACGACTTTAGGACTTGAGGAGAGTCACATATTTGGGTCACCTGACCGTTCAGCTTGAGTTAATCCAGAGAATAAGGGAAGCTCAGTCCGCTGATTCCATTCTAATAGCCCTCAAGAGAGGTGCAGAACAGGAAGTTAGCTCAGAATTTTGAATCTCGGCTGATGAGTTGCTCAGATTCCAAAATAGGGTGTGTGTTCCAGGTGACAGTGAGTTAAAGAGGGACATTATGACAGAGGTCCATAGCTCAAAGTTTGTCATGTATCCTAGAAGCATTAAAATGTACCAAAGTATGCGACTCCGATTTTGGTGAAACGGGATGAAAAGAGTTATAGCTGACTTTATTTTTAAGTGTTTGATATATCAGCAGGTCAAGACAGAGCATGAACGCCCAGACGGGCTACTTCAGCCATTATTGATCCCGGAATGGAAGTAGGTATATATCACCATGGACTTCGTGACAGGATTATCTAAGGCATGTTTAGGACATGATGCCATCTGGGTAATTATTGACCGGCTTACCAAGTCTTCTCACTTCTTAGCCATTAGGATGACCAATCCCTTAGATAAGTTAGCAAGAATGTATATCCGAAAAATAATCAGATTGCATGGAGTGCTAGTGACAGTAGTGTCCGTCAGGGACCCTAGGTTCACTTTTCGATTTTTGAATAGCTTTTAACAAGCCATGGGAACGAAGCTGTCCCTTAGTATTACATTCCATTCTCAAACCGATGGATAGTCAGAAAAGACAATCCGTACACTTGAGGATATGCTGCGAGCTTGTGTCCTTGACTTCGGGGGCCATTGGGATGATCATCTACCCCTGATAGAATTCGCCTACAACAACAGCTACCCAGCGAGTATTGGCATGACTTCGTATGAGGTGTTATATGGGCGCCCATGCAGATCGCTGATTTGTTGGGAAAAAATGGACGATAGGAAACTGTTCGGCCCAGATCTAGTAGAGGAGACTACATCCAAAATTGTTAAGATTAGGAAGAACATTCACACAACTCAGAGCAGGCAGAAGAGTTATACAGACACCCGTAGGAGAGATTTGAAATTTGAGAAAGGCGATCGGGTGTTCCTTAAGGTTACTCATTTCAAGGAAATCAGTAGGTTCGGCAGGAGGGGGAAACTAAACCTTTGATTTATTGGACCATTTGAAGTCTTTGACAGAATTGGTATCGCCGCCTACAAACTAGTACTGCATTCAAAAATTTTCAAAGTCCATAATATATTTCATGTGTTTATGCTACGCAAGTACAATTCGGACCCCTCTCATGTCTTAGCCCACGAGTCTCTTCCACTCCAAGAGTATCTGTCCTACGAAGAAGTGTCGGTCGGTAATGTGGATCGAAAGAGTAGATTACTGCACAACTGAAAAATTTCCTTTATAAAGGTCATATGACAGAACCACACACTGAGGAAGACTACATGGGAGCTAGAATCAGACTTTAGAGTCCAATATCTCCAGCTGTTCGATTGAGAGTGAGAGACAAATTTGATGGACCAAATTTCTTTTAAAGGAAGAAGAGTTGTAACACCCAAAAAATTTTTGTTACGATTAAATAATTAATAAATATAAATTTTATTGTATTTTATTTTATTTAATTTAGAGTAAAATATGAAATAAAATTGTTCGAAGATTTAATTGAAAATAATTTTGGGGAAAAGAAGTGAAAATTTGGGTTTTGAGAGTATTTTTGAAAAAAAATCAGAAAACAGGGACCAAAACGTAATTTTAAAAAGTTTCGCTACGTCAAACACTGGGTCAGCAGTCCTGGCGAACCAGGACGGGCCAAGTGGCAGAGATGCTGACTTAGAAGGCCACGCGGGGGGCCACGCGGGCGATCCACGTGTCTGCGATCGAATTGCTGAGGTCCGTTCCTGCGCGCACGGATGGCCTAGATGCACTCCTTCCTAAACGTGATCGAACGGCCAGATTTAAACGCGATCAGACAGCTTAGAGTGAATCGCGATGGACGGTCCAGATTGGATCGCGATGAGCGGTTCAGATTCACTCTCTATTTAATCGTGATTGGACAATCCAGATCAAACATAATGGACAGCCCATATCAAAAGTAGATGAATATAAATAACCCCCATCCGCACCAAACCCTAACCCTAGCCACCAGAACCCCTCACCGGAGAAGACGACTCAGCCACCGGGGAGCCGACAGCCGCCACCCGCCACCGCACCGGAACCCTTTCCGACTTTCAAAAAAGGTAAAAACTTTTCTTTTTGCACGAAATTCAATTTTAAGCTCACCTATGGCCAAATCGAAGTGAAAAGACCGGCCAATTGGCCGAAAAACACCAGCGAAGCCTAATGGCACCGCCGCGGGGAATTTCACAAAATGCCTCCGATGAGGCCCTTTCCGATTCTCGTTTTGCATATTTTTTCTACCGTTGTGATCACCGTTTTCTTCTCTACGGTTGGTCGAAGCAAAACACCCAACCGCAACGTTAGCCGGAGGAGCCGCCGGACCGGAGAGCCCCGCCACCGGTGAATTTTAGTTTTTCGTATTTTTTTGACCAACCGAGGCTCTTTAACGTTTTTGCTCATAGGGATCGATGTAAAATCGACTGAATTCGGTCAAAAACAACTGACCTAAGGCGAATCGCCGCCGCAGGCGGAGGCACCATTGCCGGAGTAAGGTGGAGCCGCCGTGTCGAATTTTTAAAATTGGGTGAGTGTGCCCTGGGACTGATTTTGAGTTTATTTAGAACATTTTTAGGTATTATTAGCACGTTTCAATTCCTGGAGAAAAATTCAGGGAACCTAGGGACTGTCCGTAGGCACAGTAAACAGTTTATTTTTTCGGGTGTCAAATTGAGTAAAGATCCTTCACCCTATTCCCTATTATAGAACTGGAGTCTAAATAAATAATAATACGATATTTTGTGTGAATTTAAAAAATGTGTATAATTGATTTCAGATTGCTAATGGAGCTAGAACCGAAAATTCTCTACTGTTATTTTGTTGATTGTTTTAAAGTTTAAATGCATGATAGTACCTTATTAATTGATTTTATAGCTTTGAATAGATGTATAGTTTATTCTATGTGTTTACTGCTGAATCGAAAAAAAAAGAAGGTTAAACGGTAAAAATTATGTGATGAAATGAATAGATGAAACGACAGTCTTACTGAATATCCTGGGAGATGGTGGACGGACCGAGTACATAGGAAATCCTACTATGAACGTTGTCTCATACCGAATGGGGTATGGAGACTTGATAATTTGGCGCTCATACTGGACGGGGTATGGGGACAGCTCGCTTCACTCTCATACCGGACGGGGTATTGAGGTTTGGTAAATTGGTACTCATATCGAACGGGGTATGAGGACGGCTCATAATTGAGAAATGATAAATGAAAGGGTTCACGTGTAGCGGGAGCATCCCTATGAGCCCTCATGAATATCAGCAGACTGGTGAAAAGGGTGGTAGTTATTGTTTGGTTTATTAATAACGGATATGGATTTATAACATGTACTATGATGGCTGAATATGTATGAGATATTGGTCTGTATGATATTATTTTTCTTACAGGTTGTTTGCATAAATTTCACGATGGTAAATGAACGAAAAATAATTTTATGATTGATAAATGAATTTACTAAATTTAATGCTCCATTAGTGGTTTTCAATTTTATACCAATCTTTACTTTTATGTCGGTGATATAGTGTGATATCTTTACTAGGTTAGTATATCTCATCCTTTATTTAACCATTTCAAATCAAAAGGATCAGGTTCCAGAGCCTGATCCGCAAGAAGATTGCGAGTAGATGCTAGATATTTTCTATTTTTCATTTGTTTACTTATTTTTCGTGTTTCTTTTACAGAATGAATTTCGTAATTATGTTTAGTACTTTTAAGTTATTGTATAAGAAATGTAAATCTTAACATTTTATTTCACTTCCGCACTTAAGTTATTATATATTTCTTTTTGGATTTCCAGAATTGTTACAGATGGAGTAAGTAAAAATTTGTAATTAATAAATTAAGAATAAAATATATGTAAAAAATTATCAACCCAAGATAAATATAAAATGAGTATTGATTAAAAGATATCCTTAACATGCCCTAACCTCATTGCCATATATTAATTAATAAATTTGTAGTTTATTCTTATCCCAACATAAATTAATTCTATTTGAAATTAAATTTTGATTAATTGTAATTGAGCAAATTGATAGTTTAAATATTTTGTATTATATCTAATATCTAACAATTTGTTGAATTGAAATGCTTTAGTTTAAAATTTTTAATGTTATATTTTTATGGTATTTATTTTATATGTTTTATTGAGTAAATTATATTTAAAATATTATTTATATACATTGATACATAATATATATATATATATATATATATATATAAATTAGCTTTTTAGCATGCACAAATGTGCTTCCTTCCATGAAATCTTGCGTGGTTTCAACTGCATCCTCAACCTTTTATTCACCCTCAAGGACACTCATAAAGAGAAGGGCATTAGAGAGACTTTTTTCTATTAATAAAGACCTCCATCACAATATAAAAAAAAATTGGCTTAGGTATTTTGTTTTAAGCTTTGCTGATGGATATTACCTGTTGGTATGGTGTGGGTCTCGTAAGAAAAGAGGTGATCCTTTGACTTGGTGACTAGAGGCCTCTTCAGAATTAATGAAAATAGAATGGGTACGTCAAAATGTAGTCTTAAAAACTTCCTACTCTGCTTAATTTGTAGCTAGCTTAAACCATAAATGTGGGGCGAGATTTGCACTGGATGGAAATATATTAGTGAGCTTTCCATGCAATTCTGTGAAATTAATACTATTATGTTCGTCAATATTTAAGAGATTTTTTGCTAACCTAATCACTTAAAACCTACATTTATTATTGGTTTGACATTGATCCTTCTCAAGTTTTCTTCTTTTTAAATAAATATTAATGATTATTCACCATTTATACCTTGGTATAAGCATCCATTCATTGAATTACTTTCTTATTTTAATTCAGATGATGTCATTATCAAAGCTTTCCTTGAATATTTGTTGAGTTAATAATAGATCTCAGCTAAACAACATAATTTTCCTCTCAAACAACTTTTTCTACGTAGCACTCGTAGCAATAACCAATTCTATCTTATGGAAGGAGATGGAGTAAAGCCATTGTATCCACCCTGAGGAGTAGTTTGTAAACTCGAATCTTAGAGACAAGTGATTGTTGAAGATTAATTTTTAATACAAAATCTAACAAGTTATCTATGAATTCATTGAAGAGTGGTTTCGTTAATGTATATAAAGAAATAGAAAAAAAAAATGACTAAATTAATTTATTCCTTTATGATATTGACAATGATAAAATTACTATTGTCTTTTTTACACATTAATAATTATATATATATATATATATATTTTTTAACATTTTATTGAGACAATGTAAAATATTGTTATTTTTCTCTCATCTTCGTTATAATCTTATCCAAACAATTTAAATTTGTTTTCCTTACATTCGATTCGATTCCATTCCATTAGTGTTCATTTTGCACCAACCCTTTCTCTCAAACAAATTCAAATATTAGAGATAAATAGTTATTGAAAGTTGATTTCAACATAAAACGAAATAAATTACATAATACATTTAAAGAGTGATCTCATTAACGCATATATAGAAATAGATGAAAGAGACTAAATCACCCTCATTCCTTCGTTATATTAATAATGATGAAGTTATTATGGTCTTTTGCACATTAGTATTTTTGCACTTTTCTTCATGACAATCTTATCCAAACAAATTAAATTGTTTGATTTCCATTTCATTCTAGTAATGTTCATTCTACCCAACCCCATCTCCCAAACAAAACCCTTTTTTGTTTTAGTATTTTTGTAAAAATTTAAACATTTTCCAGCAGGAATTAGTTTGCAAGCCCTTAGAGACAAGTAGTTATTAAAGGTTGATTTCAACAGAAAACCTACTAAATTACTTCTGGACTCTTGAAGAGCAGTTTCGTTGATGCGTATATAAAAGCATATGAAAAGAAACAGAATCACCTTCATTCTTTTATTATATTGATAATAATAAAATTATTATTATTTTTGTACATTAGTAATTTTACGTTTTCCCCTTTCACTTTTTATTCAGCTCGCATCTTCATTGAAGTCTTACCCAAATAATTTACACTGTTTTCCTTACATTCATTCCCAAACAAAGCCTTTTCTTTTAGTATTTACGTAAAATTTTATAGTTAGTTTAATTAGAAACAATTCTATCAAAATTCGAACTACAACATCTTCTCCTATTATAAAACGTGTTTGAGTATCCGTATGCATCATTTGCAGAATACTAATAACAAAGTTTCACTCAGCAGGCACATGACAGAAAGCCTTTACATGTGCTTGCGATTACTCAATCAAGTCATACAAGTAGAAGAGAGAGACTCTGAGTTAATTTCATATAAATACCCGTCGCTAGAAAGTTAATTATAATAGAAGGGGTAAAGAAACATTTTAAACTGCATCTTGTTAGGTTGAAAAGTGTGAAATAAAAAAGAAATTTGTTAAATATAACAAAAATCTAATTCCTTATCAAAAGTCATAATTATGACTTTTAAAATAATTAAGTAATTATAGAAAAAATATAACATTAAATGTACTGTAAAACCTTCTCAATCCCTAATTTGGGAGACTGAATAATCAAGGGTTAAAATTAAATTGACTGAACTAACTCATAATTCCATTGTTTTCCTTTAAAAAACTGTTTAAGCATGGTTACAATTATACCCATCTTACTCTACACTCATTTACTTTAAAAATTAATCTTACAAATACAGTAAATTGACTGAACTATTTACAAATAGCATTCATTTTTAGGATTAAAAATAAAAAAAAAGCAATGTGTATCCACCCTGTCGCATGGCTTAGAAAATGCTTTCCATGAATTCTCACGAATGAAGACTTCTTGATGCAGTTGATGCCCTGTTTGGTATTCATTGCATATCTAAGTTAAAAAAATCAAACAGGACTCCGCACATGGAAGAAACAAGATATAAGAATCTAAAGCACTAACCATGCTTGCCGGCATCTGACAGCTTCTTGACGAACAATTCTTTTTGGGTCATCAAGTGCCTTTACTACACCTTGTATTACCTGAAAAAAAAGGCAAATACAGCCATTTAAGATAAATACCAAGACGGCCTCAAAGCAAACATGGTATGGTGATACAAAAGCTTAAAAGTATATAGTATTGTACAATCCATAACCAACCATCAATTCTCTGATGACATATTACAAGAGAAATATCTTGGCCAACAAAGGTTTGCATCTATCTTTGCTTATTACAAATGTATTTCACACTTTGGCTTTGTTTAGAGAATCCGACGACCTTTATGAATATAGAAATCAGTAAGCGTTTCGAAATGTTTGTGATTGTTTTTTCCCTTGCCTATTTTGAGTTCTTATTTTTAGGTTTCGTTTAGAGAATCCTATCATCTATTGAGTAAAAGTACTCAAATTTTCATAAATTTTATTCAAGCATAAATCCGTCTCCAAGAGAGCAGATTTTATTACCTTAAGAGTAGTATATACCTAGAAGTTATTTATATATTTATCTTAACTAACATTTTGTCCTAATCCTAATATTCTGCCGTATTCCTACACAACTTACACTGTTCACGTAACAGAATGTAGTCCTAATAGATGAACAATTTATATTATACTCCCAATATATAATATACTAATTAATTTAAACACACAATTATGCTCCTACTTTATTCTTCCTTCTTTGATACACCTTATCAGAAGGTGTAATGTTTGTTACACTTAAAGTGCCCTTATAATTACTCCCCTACTTAAAATGATGCTTGTCCTTGAAGCCCAAATTGTGGATATGGAAGCTTCTTTTGATCTTAAAGTTCCCAAGAAGCATCACCCGGAGAAAGAACCTCCCAATGAATCAGAACCTCTTGCTGGCATTTATAAGTCCGCGAAGCTAATTGAGCTTGTGGTGAAGGATGAGAAATGATTTTAATGAATGGGGAGTAGAGTTTGGCACACATTCACTGTCTATGAAACAGTTTGAGTGAAGAGATAGGAAAAATCGGATGTAATTGAGAGTTAGTAGGCAAATCCAGCT
This sequence comes from Carica papaya, assembly GCF_054855325.1. NCBI lineage: Eukaryota > Viridiplantae > Streptophyta > Magnoliopsida > Brassicales > Caricaceae > Carica > Carica papaya. Next base: position 22,746,989 of record NC_142312.1, on the reverse strand, counting down.
TGTATGCTACAACACCAATATGTTGGAGGACCTTGAAAGGGCCATAAAAGCAAGGATACAACTTCTGGATTTGCTTTTGACCAAGAGAAACTTAATAATGTGGCTCGAGTTTCAAAAGTACTAAGTCCCCTTCCTTAAACTGCACTTCATGGTGTTGAGAATCATAAATAAATTTCATGTGCTGCTGTACTTTAAATGATTATGGAGGTTGGATAAGATCTAGTCACGGTTCTGAAGCTCACAATCTACTGCTTCTAACTTGGATAATCCAGGACTTAGGAAAATAGGCAAAGAGCTGGATGACCATACAGCATTTCAAAGGTGCAATTTGCAAGAAAGAATGGAATGCGATGTTGTATGCATATTCAGCCGAAGGAAGCCACTGAACCCACTGAGAAGGATGTTTGCCATAGAAAACATTATAGATACATTTCCACAATCCCATCGACTACCTTGGTTTACCCATCGGATTGAGGATGGTATGAATAGCTAAAAGCAAGCTTGGCACCACAGAGATGGAGTTTGTTCCAAAATAAACTTGTGAAAACCACATCAAGACCACAAACAATAGACTCTGGCAAACTATATAACTTGAAAATAGAATTGAAGAAGAGTCGGGCTCCTATGGCAGCAGTATAAGGCTGCGATAAAAGAATAAAGTGAGCACACTTAGAAAAACGATCAACTACCACCAGTAAAACATTTTTACCTCAAGATACTGGCAGCTCTTCCACAAAATCCAAAGAGACATCTTATACAGGTACTGGTAAAGGTAATAAACCGATATTTTGTAGATGTTCAACTTTATTGCATTCCCATACTGAAAAAGCATGAAAAAAGTCCCTCACCTAAGGTTTCATACCTTTCCAAAAGAAGCTCATAGAGAGCATAAAAGAATTTTTTGATAACCCTCATGGAATTGATTCCTACCGGTAGTTACCAGAAGTTGACAGAAAGGAGAGTCAGGATTCAAGAAAATCTTCTTTTGTAGAAAATTAAGCTACCAAGAAGTTGGCATTGATCAGTTAATTCTCCTAGTAAGATCTGATTGACCAATTGCTGCAGAGAAACTAAAATTTTGACTTCTTTGTGGATTCCATCAAAGTAGTCAAGAGAAGGAATAGAAATAGTATGACAGGCAGTGTCTAACTCAAACTGTCTGGAGAGTGCATCTGTCATCATATTTTCTTCACCTGCCTGGTATTCAGCCACAAAATCAAAACCTAATAATTTCCTAATAGAATCAAAACCTAATGCATTGCTGCTGGGGAGAATTTATAATTCCAACAAGAACTTGAGGTTGTAATGATCTGTTTTAATGCGAAATTGCTGCCCCCATAAATAAGGAGGCCAAGTTCGACAGCCTTGACACTAGCCCAATTAACTCCTTTTAGTAAGCTAGCAATTCCACATGTTGAGAAGCCAAATGTTGAACTAAAAAAAAAGCCATTTGGCGACCTTGTTGTTGAAGGATTGCCCCAATACCCACATCAAAAGCATCAAATCAATAACAAAGGTTGGAGTAAAATCTGGAAGAGCCAAGATAGGGTAGTTACAATAGCAGCCTTAAGAGTCTTAAAGCATGTTTGTTGTCTTCGCTCCGCATAAATGAATGTTTTTTGAGCATGTTAGTCAAAAGGCAACAATAAGACCATAATCCTTGACAAACTTTCTATAGTACCCCGTAAGGCCTAGAAAACCTCTTAAAGCAGTTAAAGAAGAAAGAAGAGGCTAGTGTTGCATAGCTTCAATGCTGTCATTGTCAACGGCAACTCCATGTCAAGAATCATATGCCCAGGTAAGCTACAGATGTTTGGCCCAAAATACACTTGGAATTCTTAAGAAACAGAACATGCTGGCGAAGAGTCGTAAAGCCTGTTTGGAGGTATTGTGAAAGTTCAACTCATAACTTGCTATAAATTAAAATATCATCAAAGAAACTAGGACAAATTTACTTAAATATTTCTAGAAAATATGGGTCATCAAGGACTGAAAAGTTGGAGCACTAGTGAGACCAAAAAGGACTACCAAAAACTTAAAAATGACCATGTTTCAATTGGAAACCATGCGAATCTCGTGGTATTCAGAATGCAAATCCAATTCAAAGAAAGAAAAAGCATAATATTATTAAGTAACTCCAAAACAACAGAAACGATAAATTTATATTTCACTATATGAGAATTAAGAGCTCGATAATCCATGCAAAACCACCAAGTTTGATAAGTGTTCCTAACCAATCAATGACACAGGAGATGAAAAAGGAGATTGATTGTGCCTAATAATTCCTTGTTTTAACACAGTGCCACATTGCTTTTCAATTTCATTTCCCAAAAATGTGGGTAATGGTATGGACGTACCATTACCAGCAGAGTATCAAGTAGCAAAGTGATGCCATGATCACAAGCTCGCTATGGAGGCAAATTTATTGGCTCTTGAAACAAATTCCACCAATAAATGACTGATATAGGTTGAATGATATCCTAATATAGCTTTAAAAGCAACTGACCAAAACTTGTAAAGACAATTACAGCGATCATACAAAGTGATCTGCCTTCCATCGAACATAGCCCATTTTCATTAACTGGAAATCCCATGTAATAAGCCCCAATGTGCACAACCAGTTTACTCCCAACACTGCATTCAATCCAGTCAAAAGAAATAAGGATAAAGTCCAAAGTAAAATTACTACTAACCATTAGCCATTTCCAATGAGACTGATTCAAAAAGGTATTTACTCCTAATTTTTTCTTCATTTGCCACGCAAGTCGTTTTGCTAGTCAACAGGTTATTGTACTGTTGAAGAATGTACTTATATGTAATTAATCCAGGATAATTATGTTAGAGGTCATTGTGGGAAAATATACCCTATGTAATTTGTCGATTTTCTTTCTTACTTAAGAAAACTTGTATATTTGAGGTCTTGATATTCAATAAAAAGCACAATACATCATTCCTGACATCGTATAAGAGCCCTGGTAAAAGAAATCCTTTATAAACCTAATCCACCTTCATTACCGAAATAAGAAAAACCCTAAGGAGGCCAGCCTTAATAACCAGCCACCACTACAGATTGCCACCACCTACTAAGATCGGCCTTCATCACTGGCAGCAGCAACCTATTCGTGCTCCAGCTGCGCCACCTTCTGCTCAACCTTCCTATCAGCCATTTTAAGTGTGCCTGCCCCTCCTACGTGCAGCACCAGCCAATGGCCATGCATCCGCCAGGAGGACTGCCTGCAGCAGTGCTTGCCCCTCTTGCACGCAGCTTCTAGCCAAACCTGCCCCTCCTGCTGTACCTATTCCAGCAGCAGGCAGCTTCTCCAAATGCGCGGGAGTTGTATTCCAGCTGTGTATTTACACCTGTCTAGTCCGTAATCCCTAATTTTGCCTATTAAATTGACCTTAATTGTCCTGAAAGAAGACTTTAATTATGTTGAAAGCTACTTCTCAAGTTACTGGCGTGAAACCCCACATGAGAAATTCATCACACATCAATGGAGAATTTCAATCAATTCATGTAGTGTATTGCCTATATAGAGAGAATTATTTGAACTGGTTACAGTTAAACAATTCTCAAGGGAAAAGGAAACTCAGCCACATTCTAGATACTGAACCTCAATCGGACCACCCACAATTTGCAGTACTGGATTATATGAAATGCTGATTGCAGACTTGTTGTTCCAATAGTCTCATCGGGCCATCTGACTCAATCTTTAAGTCTTCCAAGATAAAATTTAATCGTAACAGTTCGCAAACTCCTTGTGTCATTACTTAGAACTTCGAGTCTGCATAAAACCTTGCTACTATTTTCTCTTTGTTGCTTCTCCATGTGACCAGATGTCCTCTAACAAAAGACACTAAACTGAGGTGGATCTTTTATCCACTGTTGACCCAACATAGTCATGATCAGCGTAAGCTTCCATTAGTAGTCCGGTATTCCTTTTGAACATGATACCTTTCCCTAGGATTCCTGGGAAAAGGTTCCTTTCAGATACTGTAGCAAGCTTCCAGTAGTAGACTGATATTCCTTTTGCACATGATACCTTTTCCTAGGTTCCTTTCAGATACTGTAGCACCTGGATGCTGCCTGTACATGCTCTTCTTTGGATTGTGTATGAACTGACTTATTTACTATGTCTGGTCTTGTATGTCTTTCAACTAATCTTTGATACATCTCCTTGTTGATGGCATTATCTTCCTTTGCTAGTCCCAGCTTGTGGTTGGGATTGATTACTGTGCTATAAGTTTGCATGTTAGCCTGCCTGTATTTTAAAAAATCAATAATGTACTTTGCTATAAGATGAAGATTCTTTATTTTGAGTGAGCTACTTCAATTCCAAATAAATATTTTAGTCTTTCTAATTCTTTAATTTCAAATTCTTTTGCTAGACACTGTTTGAGTACCAATTTCTCTTTCTCTTCATTACTCGTCACAATGGATGTCATATGTAATTTAGGAAGAATTAGATTAAAGGACATTGGGATAGAGTACGCCATCTGTAACTAATTGTTTGTTTTCTCTTCTATCTTAAAAAAAACCTGTATATATAAGGTTTTGATATTCAACAAAATACACCCCTAATCATTTTTAACATGATCTAAAAGTTATAGGTTAAAGAAAAACTAAGACTTTTTTTACAAACCTTATTCGGTGTTCGTTACCAAGACAAGAAAACTCTATGAGGACAATTTTCATTGCCGCCTCCCTCCATCACCAAAATAGCCAGCCACCATGGACCGACAACCAGCCACAAAAAACCAGCCTTCATTGCCGCTTCCAAAAGTCAGCCACGTATCAAGGTTCCTCTAGCTATGCATCCAAGGTTTCTGTCGACCCAGCACATTCATCACTCTCTTGCTCAGGCCAGAACCCGTGCACCACCGCTGTTCAGCTGGGCACCCTCGACTGCTCAACCGTTCCGTTCCAGATGCAGGCACTCTATCCAAGCATTCACAACTGCATGCGCCTACCTTGAGTGCCTTCACTAGTCATAACGCAGCCTCTGTCTTCGAGCAGCCTAACTACGTGTAGCAAAGTCCTGCACCCCTCTACCCCAATAACAGCCGCTCTCTGTACCAGTGCACATGCTCCTGCCGTGTGCTTGCCACCAGTACCTGCTCCAGCTACTCAACCACCTTTCTGGAATATACTGCATCACCAGCCACCACCTGCAGTCGTTCCTTAGCTGCTGTCCTTGCTGTCCAACCATAACAAGCGGTATATTTAACCCAGTTAATCGCCCTTGTTGTCTAATTTTTTCAGATCATGTCAGACGTAACCACTGACCCTAGTCGCGACATAACAACTTCAGATCTCAGTAAATTCAAAGTAGAGACTGAAAGACTAAGGACTCAACCTTTGGGGTCCGTTAAATATTCCCAACATTTCTGGGAGTAAATGATTTGTTTCTTTTATATATGATTGTACATAGATAACCTGGGTCTTCCTACAGAATCCAAATATGAAGTGAGTCGTGTTTTTCCTCAATTTTATTACATGATTAACACTCTGTTGGGGTAAAACACCTTCCGACTAATAATGCTAAAGATTACTTCAATCAAACGTTGTCATCCTTTTTTCACACTAAGAAGATTATTCATGAGTCTTTGTGTACACATTCCATAACAAAACGGAGGGGTAGAAAAGACAAGTAATCACTTATGTGATACTATCTGTGTCTTCTTGTTTCAACACCAGGTACCTAAATAATATTGGGGGCAAGATAGTTTTAACTGCCACATATCTTCAAACAGCTAGGGTATTAGAGTTCTGAAGCCCATAGAAGTTCTCTATATCTTTTTCATTGAGGCAAGGGTCACCAATCACCTTTCCCTAGAATTTTTGTGTGTTGCTTATATTCACGTACATCACCACTAAAACAGAAAACTTTGCTCGAGGTCCATTAAGTGTGTGTTTGTAGGATACTCTGATAAAAATGCTATCAACCTCCTATAAAAAAATATATGCATTTGCAAATACACATTTGTTGAAACCAAATCTTTTTTTAAACCAAATCTTTTTTTAAACCAAACTTATTTTTAGGAGAAGACGGTACTGGAAGATAAGGCTTAACGACCAAACACTACGCGCTCCCAGCCTTAGTTAGCCTAAAACCAAGAAAGTTAATCCCAGATAAACCAAAATTCAGATAATGAGCCTAGCACAATAACCATACAACACCCACAATTCACTCAAGGAGAAAAAAATCGATTCCTGAACCAAAACAAGTTCAAGAGTTTGAGCTGAGTGCTGAGAATGAGATAACTCTTGGGAACTCTTAGTTCTTTGAGATGGATTTACCTATTACTCTCAGAAAAAGGACTAAGGAATGTGCTAAAAATTTACTCTACCAAATTTCAAACTTTGTGTCATTTGATAAATGTTTTTTATCTCACAAAAATTTTCTTATGAGTTTAAATGCAGTGCCTATTCCTAGTACACTATCTAACACTTTATCTTGTGAAAAGTGGATAACTGCCATAGATGTTAAAGTGTAGATACTAAGTAGTGGATCTACCTAAAGGAAAGAAACCTGCATAATGCAAATGGGTGTTCACAATAAAATACAATATAGGTGGGACAATCAAAAAGTGTAAAGTAAGACTGGTGGTAAAAGGCTATATCCAAACTTACGGGATAAACTATCAAGAGATTTTTGTACCAGTGGCTAAAATGAGTACAATGCGAATAATATTTGTCCTTAACTACTCACTTTGACTAGAAACTATAATAATTCGATGTGATGAATGTTTTCCTACACGGAGATTTATAAGAAAAAATTTATATAAAAATTCCAACAGAATTTACCAAAGGATTAGGACTAAACACAATGTGCAAACTCAAGAAGGCACTCTACAGACTGAAGTAATCACCCAAAACATGATTTGGTAGGTTTGCAAAAGTAATGATAGGCTTGAGATATTAGCAGGCGCAAGGAGATCGTACCCTTTTTATCAAGCACTTAGATTAAGAAAAAATTGTAACTCTCATAATATATGTTGATGATATTATTGTAACAAGAAACAATGAAAAAGAAAAACTGATGCTTACATAATGTAGGACAAAAAAGTATTGAGATTAAAGGAGTTAAGAAAGTTGAAACACTTCCTTAGAATTAAAATTACCCGTTCAAAATCAGGAATCTTCATCTCACAACAAAAATACATCCATGACCTATTAAGAGATACTAGCAAGCTAACATGTCAACCAACTAGTACTCCCATCGATCTCAATCATAAATTGGAACTAGCAAAAGAGGATACGCTAATAAATAAAGAAACATATCAGAGGCTGCTTAGAAGATATTATACCTATCACATACAAGATTGAACATTGCCTATTTAGTTAGTATCATAAGTCACTTCATGCAAAACTCTAAAAGGTACACTTATAAACAGTTAATAGAAAACCATATTACCTAAAAGAGACATCTATGAAAAGTATCATGTTCAGAAAAAATGACAAACTATCCTTATAAGCCTATATTGATGCAGACTACATGCGGTTAGTGGTAGACAGAAAATCTACATTAAGTTATTGTACCTTCCTTAGAGTAACTTAGTTTCTTAAAGTGAGGAAGAAGCCAAATGTAGTTCAAGGATTGAATGTAGACTCAGAATTTTGAACAATGACTTAAGAAATATGTGAGCTACTGTGATTGAAAAGAATTTTTAGAAGATCTAAGGATCGAGTGGAATGGTCTCATGCCTTTATACTGCAACAATAAATCACCCATAAATATCGTTCATAATCTGATATAATACGACATGACCAAATATATTGAGGTTGACAGACACTTTATTAAAAAGAAGTTAGACAATGATTTAATATGTACTCCATCCATGTCTACCATCTTATAGCTTGCAAAAGTGTTGGCTAAAAACTTGACTAATCCAGTATTTTATACTATCATTGATAAGTTGGGACTGAACAATATCTATTCTCCAGTTTGATAAGGAGTATTAAAGAATATATCATATATAATTAAGAGATAATTAAATCAAAGGACGTTATAGTAAAATATACTCTCTGTAATTAATTGTTTGTTTCTTTTTCTATTCTAGAAACCTTCTATATATAGAGTCTTAATCTTCAATAGAATACATAGTTAACCATTCTCAACAATAACTCCCACTGAATTGAGTATTTGATGAACAAGATATGGTCTCCTTAACTTTGCTTGTATCTCATTGCTAGTATCACTTTTGTGAATCTCTCAAACCATGTTCTCATTGACTTTTTGAGTCCATATAGAGCCTTTTTAGTTTGCATACTTTATTGTCCCCTACATTTTTAGTGAATTTTAGTGGAATCTCCATGTATATTTATTATGCATAAAACCAGACATTACCTATGCAATAAGTATGATAGATCAATTTATGCACAATCTTAGAAAAATATGTTTATAGGCAATGCCTAGTACTGCATTACCTAATGAGGACACCAGGGGAAGGTATCATATCAAGAAGAAATAACAGGTTATTTCTTGAATCTTATACTGACGCAAGCTAACCAAAATTATTACTAGATCTTGAAGCTTATATTGACGCAGGGTAACCAAAATTATTACTAGATAGAAGATCTACCACAAACTATTGTATCTTCTTTGGAGAAAATCTAGTCATGTGGAAAAGCAAGAAATATAATATAGTAGCAAGGTCTACAACAAAGTCAGAATTTTGGGCAATAACTCAAGGAATATGTGAACTAAAATGGTTTAAGATGATTCTGGAAGACCTAAAGATCAAATGTGGATGGCTTTATGCAGCTCTACTGTGACAACAAATTGACAATCAACACTACTAAAAATTTAGTGCAACACGACATTTATAAAACATATTGAAATTGATAGACATTTTATAAAAAAAAAACTTAATAGTGGCTTGAAATATACATCGTACATGCCTACAAATTCTCAGCTTGCAAATGTGTTGACTAAAGACATGAATAATCCAGTATTCCAGATAATCATTGCTAAGTTAGGAATGAACAATATCTATTCATCAACATGAGGAGGAATGTTGGAAAGTAGTTAAGGTAAAAGGTATAATAGTAAAATATTCCAGATGTAATTACCTGTACGTTTCCTTTTAAATTCTCAAGAATGTGTGTATATATATAGAGAGCCATGCTATTCAATAAAATACACACAACTGATTCTTCACAATTACAATACCTCATTCTTCTTAGATTTTTTGAAAAATGTATATGTATATTAATATATATTAATAAACTTTATATATGCTACTTAATAAATTAATTAAATTTATTAACAAATTATACATATTATATTTTATTTTTCATTTCATATTACTTTAATTTCATCAAATTATAAAAATTATATAATTATTTCAAAAACTTCTCAATTTTTCAAATTATTTCAGAAATTTTTCTTTATGTTCAATTTTAAACAATAAAAAATTTATTTAATTAATAATAGAATTTTAAATATCAAAAACAAAATCACAATTAGAGTTCATCCACATACTCAATCTTGATTCAAGACACATTTACTCATGTGTTGAAATTACATCTTTGGGTACGAAGTAATCCTGATATAATTAATGAAATAATGTAATAAATATTTACACACAATAGCTATTATATTACCGACATATTCTTGCGTTATACAGTGAATCAAAAGTGGCATAGATATTTCTAACTAACCTGTGTTCTCAAGGGGAAAATTCTTGTATACGGCAACCCAGACATAGCAACAAGACATTGAATTGCCGTCTCTCGAACAAGCTGAGAATGTTCACATAAAGCAGCTATAAGTTAAGTTGAAGCTAAATAACAGCCAACCAGTAAAGGTGTTTAGAAGCCCAAATGCGTATAATGTGGAATAGAAATCTTTAATTTCTCGCGACCTAGTGGAAGATCACAACTCAGGAATCATTATACCAACCAACTTATTCTCTGTGGGTTCATGTTTTACTGTGTAAATGATGTCTTCTTGTTCATAATTCTTTGTGGAGGATGACTTATTTCCTTCATTTGTATTCTTTTTCCTCTTATCTTAATAGTAATTCTTTTTCTCTCCCAAAACCAACTTACCTACCTGCTGCCATTCCAAATCCACAGGACGATAGACCTGTTCTAGTTTTAATGTAATTCAGGCTATGTTTGAAATTTTTTGAATTCATTTGTAAATCAACACTAAGTTGAATTACGAAAATGCATAAGTTTATTAGAAGACGATAAAAATTGACCTCATAAGAAATTTCGTGTAGAATTAGAATGATATATTTCAATTCTATATGAAATTAATATGGAATATCATTCTAAATGAATTTGCAATAGTATTTACAATGCATTGTTCCAATTCCATATGAAATGCACATAAGGTTAGTTTATTATCATTTTAGTGAGGATTTTCACCATATTCTGTAGAAGGGTGGATTTGCAAATGAAATTTAGAAGAACCCGGAATTTGTTCCAAATGTAGCTTTATAAAATGATAGACTCATGATTCATCCCCTAACACTGCTAGTTATGGTGTTCCCGGGGTAATTAAACTACAATATATACCATATGCTTTCCATTGCACAAATACAGGATGCTACAAGTTTCCTATGTTTAGATCTCATATGACTGATCTGGTATAATGATAGGGGACAAGGGATGCTGTATATATATAAATTAGAACAGATTAGTTAATATTTCTTTGCTTTTCAGCATGTAGAGGCTATCTTCCATTTACCTACTGTTGAAAGTATTTCTATTTTTATGCATTTGAAAGTAGTTCAGTTCCTGAACTTTCCAGCAGGGTAGTTGGATCTGTAATATAAGATTTAAGGGCAAAAGAGAAAGGTTTAACAAAAATGATGCATTTTTTGTTATAGTTGGATTAACTTCCGTAAAAAAATGGCAGCAAAAGATTTTTGGACTTTGTAATACCAGATCCAACTCCAAAACCATTGAGTCTAAAAGCAGCCCGTAAAAGTTTAGCCAGGTAGTCAAATGGTCTTCTAAACTCATAATCTGGCAAGCCAGTTCAAATAAAATAACAAATGAAAACATTACATAGTGGCTACCTCATGTGTGACAGTGTCCTTCATGTGACAAATTAAGAAGGCATATACAGTGCAATAAACCAAAATTTTCGGTGAGATGAGATTTTTACCATCATATGCGGGTAAGAAATCAGGGCAACGAGGCAATTAATGATGATATGTGCATTCTCTGTAGCCGCTTCTTGTCCTACAAGCATAAGAAGTAATCAAATGGTCAAGTAAATTAAAGAATCATCATACACAGAACTATAACCATATCATTTTGAGCAATACCCCAATTGTTTCTTCCATATAGCAACTTATGTGGCAGAATTAGCAGGTCCACAGGAGAAAACAAACTCCTAAATTGAAAATTTTTCTCTTCCTAAACATTGCCAGCTGTAGTCTTCTCCCTTATAATCTGCTTTCCTTTTCTATTCTGTACATATTGTTCATTTGTGTAATCTTTTCCATCTATAATTAAGTTGCCTATTACTCAAACCTTGAATATATATATATACTTATATGTTGGATATGATGATATGAAATGTACATATAAAGAGAACTTTCTCTCGGCCTAACAGTCATTTTACAATATGGTATTAGAGCTTAGCCTGTGATTGCTGCTAACGTCAAACTTGATCTTTCTTCTTTCATACAGCTGCATGTCAACTGCAACTCAGGGAACCGAGGGTTCTATGCTAACTGAAGCTGCCTCCTCTTACAGCTTAGCACACCCCTCTTTTCTTTCCCAAGTAAATGTAAATGAATGTGCATTCTACAGGAAGTTGACGCACTGGAGAAGCCCATTCTCCTAGTATCGACTGCCAGAATCCTCTCCCAAAAGATCTTTCTCCTTTAATCTTAACCAATCTCTTGATTGTTGCATCTTTTATTTTGTAACCATCTACAACTAATTTTCCTATCATGGAAACCTTGTATATTTATGTTATTTACAATCATATGCAATATAGACATGGAGAAAATATCCTGTTTATCTGGTTCAGCTGTTTTTACAAAAGAGAACTAGCATGGAAGCTCATCACTGTATACCAGTGTCAGAGTCCTAGGCTCTGGATCTGATCAGAAGATCTCCCAGTGCAAAATCCTGAAGCAAGCAAGCTGCTTGCTTCCTGGTTTTCTGGCCCTGCCAGTCCGTGATAAGGCTCGTCCAAGGGAACCTCTAATCTTCAGAGAGAAACTCTTAAATTAGTAACTTGATAATTTTATTCATGACAATTGGTGTATTTATAGGAAAGCTAATAGAATTAGATCCTTATTACAGTTCTAGGAATTGTGTCTTAGTTAGATTCCAATTCTTAATCTAAATTTAATTATAACTCTAGGAATCATAATCCTAATTCTATCCAATATCTTAATCTATGCCTAAATCTAAATATTTAATATAAATTCTTAAAGAATTATAACTCTTATTAGTTACTTAAATAAACAAATTTTCCACTTAACTATAGATGTCAGTTCCTTCATTTTGTTGCTTCCATGGGTCCCACGCATATATGTTTTTTCTGTAAATTCATTTTGAATAACTGGCTGTGGGTCCTTTTGCGTGATGTGACATTTCTCCCCTCCTCGAATTGAAGCTTGTTCACAAGCGCCAAACTGGGATGTTAAATTAAGATTTCATCAGCATCTTATGGTGAAGCATTGGCTGGAGATAGGCCCTCCAATGGACGAGTAGCTCCCACTGTCTTGTGCGAACACATTGATCGGAGATTCCCTGAGGTCAAGGACGTAATTCTCCTTCAGAGAGTGGTGGAAAAGATAGTTGGACCTCCTCATTTTTATGAAACTTTTTTAAACAAGGGACATCAAAAACACAGTGGAGATGACAATTGTTAGGTAGCAGTGCCAAACTTTAGGCCATGGAGCCAATGTGTTCCAAACTTGAGAGGGTTCACAAAATCTAGGGGCCATGTTATTGTATGGAACTCACGACAGAGACTTAACACTTTCTCTCCCACCTAGAAGTAAACTTTGCGATGATGTATATTATAATTCATTTCCGCAGTAGCTTGTGCTTGCAGAAGATGGTCATGGAGGTCCTTCAAAGTCTGATCCTAATCACAAAGCTCTATGTCAACTGCTTGGACTTTGGCCTGGCCAGGGTAATAGGATAATAATTTAGGGGAGACCGACCACAGACTGCTTCAAAGGGGATTGTCCTTAGAGAAGAGTGATAGCTAGTGTTACAATAATATTCTATCCAAGAGATGCATTCTACATATTGCCTTGGTTTGTCATTGGAAAAACACCTTAAGTACATTTCAATGGCAAGGTTGACCACTTCTGTTTGTCTCTGTCTGTGGGTGGTAGGCAGAGTTGAAAGCTAGCTTAGTTTTGGATATGTGGCAAAGTTCTTTCTAAAACAAAAATTGTGAAAATGACATCTTTCTCAGTAACAATGAACTCAGGGAGTTTGTGCAGTTTCAGAACAGAGTCAAAGAGTAGACGGGCCACACTTACAGCTGTATACGGATGTGTCAAAGGAAGTGTGCACACTTAGAAAATTGACCAACCACTATCGGAAGAACTATCTTCCCATGGGATGGGGGAAGGCCATCTATGAAAGCCATTGAGATATCTGTCCATATCTGATATGGTATGTTAAGGGGCTGAAGTAAGCCGATAGGTTGTAATTGCACAATTTTATGGCACTGGCACATTTACAAATCTTCACAAAATATTTTACTTGTCATTCTTGCCCCTTTCAATAGAAATCTCATACAATTCAGCTTAATGTTTTTCGATATCGTTCATGACAATGGTCATGGATTGCAACTAGAATAATTAGTATTTGTGAAAGTTGGTTGGAGATAAATCCGCTTCTTGTAAAAAGTCAACCCGTCCTTCATGGACCATAAATTCCCTGTTTTTCCCAACTGAGGCATTGTTATTGTAGCAACTATTTCTGTGTCTTCAATCTGGCGAGAAAAGACATCTGCTATAATACTTTCCTTACCCACACGGTATCCCACCGTGAAATCGAAGCCCATTTGTTTGCTGCACTTGTGTTGTTGTGGTGAGGTGACATCTCTTTTTTCTAATAAAAATTTTAAATTGTAACAATATGTTCTTATCACGAAATGTCAGGCCTAGATATACAAACGCCAATGCCTCAGGGCTCCCACCAGCGTTTTTCATATGTTGGAAGTTTGTGGTGTCTTAATGCTAATACCTTGCTGAACAAGACGCCTCCTAGTTGCAAAACTGCTCCTATGCCATAATCTGAGGTATCACACTCCACAATGAAAGGTCTTGAAAAGTCAGGAAAGGCAAGCACCAGGGTCAAGGTCATAGAAACCTTTTAATTGTTCTAAGGCTGCAGATGCTTCTGGGGCCCATACGAACGCATTCTTGCAAAGCATGGCTATTAAGGGCCCTGTAATTACACCATAGTCTTTTACGAATTTCACGTAGTAACCAATTAATCCTAAGAACTCCTGTGGACTTTTGATAGTCATTGGTTTCAGCCATCGTAATAAAGCTTCAATTTTAAGCGTCCATCGCCACCCTTCCTAAGAAATTGTGTGTCCAAGATACAAAACCTATGTTTGGCCAAAAATCAAGACTTAAATTGCTTGAGGAATAGATGATGCCTTTCTAAAAGTGAGAAAACTGCTCTCAAGAATCCCAAGTGTTTTACCCATGTTTTACTATAAATCAAGATATCATTAAATAATACTTAAACAAACTTACGTAAGTATGGTTGCAATACTGTATTCATCAACGCTTGGAAGATAGAAGGTGCATTAGTAAGTCCAACAGCATAACCAGGAATTCATAGTGACCATGATGTGTGTGAAAAACCATTTTTTCAATATCATTGGGATGTTTTACAATGTTACAAAATATATTACAGAATATTCCCATGTAATCATCAGTTGATTTCCAATATACATATATTAGCATAATTATAGATGAGAAATTTATAGGGTGATTTATGTTGTTACCATATATAGATTCCTCTTTTATGTATATATATCCTTAACCCATTGGAATAAAATACAAGAAATATTTTACCTATTTTTTTGTTATTTCACATGGTACCAGAGTTAGGGTTTGAGAGAGAACCAAATTAGATCAAGAGGGATTGACTAAATCATTTTCGGTCCGACGTCAGTTGACAGAAACAACCTCCAATCAAGACTATATGCGGCTGGCGTGGTAGTGAAGCAGAATAAGTCAGATCGCGTGGTGGTGAAGTGGAAGAAGCCAGATCAACGCAGAACATAATCGCACAGCTGTCTTCCGCTCATGTCAGGCTCGTCTCTGTGCGGCTGTTCCCCGTGCCCGTCTGGAATAGGAAGACAAGCGGCTACCACTAGATGGTTGTTGAAGAGGCGTTCTCGATTAGATCCGCGCACAAAACCAGGAGCCCGGATAGGGAAAAGCCACAGCGGTGGCTAGACTGCGCGAAAGCCAGATTCCAACAGTTTTCGGCGCAATTTCATGATATTCAATTCGGATCTAGGTGCGTTGCGATCCTGTGGAGATTTCTAGTCAAAGCGCAGTGGTGGGCGGTGATTCTGACAGCGACATGTAGTGATTCCAATAGCGGCACGTGGTGATTCTAGTAGCGACGCGTTGAGGTTTGCAGGGTTGTCCATTGGTTACACGTGGTGTTCTTTTTGCACAGTAGTGTTTCTCTGTGAGTCGTTTATTTCTGACAGTGGTAATTCTCTCTATTTGTTTTTCGTTTGCTTTGGGTGTTTCTGCTTACTGGGTTTCTAGGTGGTTCAGGTGGTTCTCATATGATAATTTAATTTTTGCATTAAAATAAGTGGTAATATTGTCTGCCACTGCTGCCATGAACAAGGACATATAAAGCGATACTGAAAAAAATTGTAAAATCGCAATCGGAGAACATAGACCGCTAATATTGTTGCTGCTACTTCTAACTTATATTATAATAGAACTGATATGATTCCAGCTGATGAGTGTTCTAAATTTTTTCAGTATCAGAAATTTTGGAATAAATTTTCTACTCTTGCTGAATTAGAGAAAAAATGTCTCATCTCATCGAATAGATGTGTGATTGATTCTGGTGCTATAGATCAAATGAAAAGTAATCTTAATATTTTTTTAATTTTCGACCACACAAACTATCTTTTTCTTTAACAATTGCTGATGGGTCGACCTATAACATTGTAGGTTTTGGGATCACAAAACCAACTTCATTTATTATCCTATCATCTATATTAAGTATATATAAACTTGTTTTCAATATGATTTCTAAGTACACTTACTAAAAATCTTAATTGTTATATCATATTCTTTTCTAATCATTATATTGTTCAAAATCTTATGACGAAACAGATTATTGGTATATCACATGTATCAGATGCTCTCTATATTCTTGATACTTGAGTAGCTCGATCAGTTGTTTGCTCTAATGTCGTTTCTCTATTTGAAGCACATTGTCATTTGAGGCATCCTTCTCTTCCTGTGTTGAAGAAGTTATATCATCAGTTTCATGATGTACCTTCATTAAATTGCAAGTCATATCGGTTTGCGAAACATCATTGTAGCTTGTCTGCTCCAAGAGTTAATAAACGAGATAAATCTACTTTTGAGTTAGTTTATTTTGATTTTTAGGACCCTTGTCCTACTCTATTTGAAACAAGGTTTAAATATTTCGTTACATTTATGAATAATTTTTTTCGAATCACTTGAATATATTTTATGAAAAATTATTCTAAAATATTTTTTCATTTTTATGCTTTTTATGTTGAAGTCAAGACTCAATTCAATATTTATGTGCATGTATTGAGAAGTGATAAAGTCAAATAATACATATCAGACTAATTTCAGAACTATATGACTTAACGCGAGATTCTTCACCAATTCTTGTGTGTTAATACACCATCTCAAAATGGAGTCGCAGAGAAGAAGAACAAGCATTTACTTGAGACAGCTCGACCCCTTTTGTTGTAAATGCAAGTCCCTAAATAATTTTGAGCTGACGTTGTTTCTACGACTAGTTTTTTGATTAATCGCCTGTCATGTACAGTACTCGATGGAGACGTTCCATACAGTGTTTTTTTTTCAAACAAGTCTTTATTTCCGATGCAACTCAGGATACTTGGTATCACTTGCTATTTCAAGATATGCTGCCTAGTGTTACAAAATTGGACCCAAATGGCTTGAAGTGTCTTTTTAGAATATCCTCTCATTTAAAAAAAATACCAGTGCTACCCTTCAAATCTCAATAAATATTTGGTATCAATTAATGTGGTTTTTTCGAAGAAGACACCGTTCTTTTTATTGCCTAATTCTATGAGTGAGGGGGTGGACGATAAGTGGTTCATCTACAGGTTCACACCAAGTGCCTCTACTGAACAAACAAATAATAGTGTTTCTCCAGATGATATACCACCAATATTTAAGCAAACTGATGATAGTGTTATTGTGCCTCCGACACAAGTACCAACACCAATTGTTTATGTTTATTTCAGAAAATAACGAACTAATAATACATGTTAAATCCCTCGTCATCTGATCCTGCCCCACATGAGCTTGATCTTTTTATAAGTTTTCACAAAAATAAACATCATTACACTATTCTCAAACCTACTCATCCCATTGCTAATTTTATTTCATATGATCATTTGGCTCCCTTGTCTAGCTCTTTCATTACTTATATAAATTTAATATTCATACCTAAGGCAGTTAAGAAAGCTTTAAATCGTCCCGATTGGTATATGTAATACTTGAGAAGATAAATGATCTCGATAAAAATTATACTTAGCATTTGGTGGATTTACCCAAATGTCAAAAAAGCTGTGGTGTGCACATGAATATTTTCAGTCAAAATAAAACCAGATGGCTCTTTGGCAAGATTTAAAGTCAGGCTTACAGTAAAAGACTATGCTTAAACTTATGGGGTAGATTATTCTGATACATCCTCTCCGGTGGCCAAACTTACATCTGTTTATTTATTCATTTCTATTGTGGCGTCTCGAAATTAGCTCTTACACCAGTTGGATATCAAGAATGCATTCTTTCATGGAAATCTTCTAAAAGAAGTTTATATAGAGCAACCACCTAGATTTGTTACTCAAGGGGAATACGAGAAAGTCTGTCATTTGAAGAAATTTTTCTATGGTTTAAAGTACAGTTTCCGTGTGTGGTTTGTCAAATTTAGTAAAGTACCTTTGGAATTTAGGTTGAAGAAGAACAAGTGTGATTATTCTGTCTTTTATAGACAATCAACAGCTGGTTTTATATTTCATGTTGTCTACGTTGATGATATTGTCATTACTGCAGATGATTATGCAAGAATATCTTCTTTCAAGTCATTCTTACAAACTAAGTTTCACACAAAAGACTTGGTTCAGCTAAAAACTTCTTGGGAGTAAAAGTAACACGAAACAAGAAAAGGATTTTCTCATCTCAGAGGAAGTATGTACTTGATCTACTTGTAAAAATTAGAAATATTGTAGCTAAGTCATGCAACATACCAATGGTACCAAATGTACATCTTATAAAAGATGATGGTGACCCCTTTGATGATCCGAAGAAGTATAAACAGTTAGTTGAGAAATTGAATTATCTCACAGTGACTCGTCTAAATATTGCATATCTTGTTAATGTTATTACCAATTTATATCTGCACCAACAGTCAAGCATTGGGAGGCTTTAAAACAGATTTTGTGCTAGTTAATAGGTACCCTAGGACTTAGCATATTGTTTAGCAATCATGAGCACACTCACATTGAATGCTTTGCAGATGCTGATTAGACTGTATCTAAAATTAATAAAAGGCCCACTACAAGGTATTATGTTTTTGTTGGTGGGAACCTAATATTCTGGAGAAGTAAGAAACAGACCGTTATGTCCCGATACAGTGTAGAGTTCGAATATAGAACTATGACTCAGTCCACATGTGACATTTTATGGATACAACACCTCTTATCTAAACTGAGTTTGAATCCCATATTACTTGCAAACTTCTAGTGTGATAATTAGGCTGTCCTTCATATTACTTCAAATCCAGTGTACCATGAAAAAATCAAACATATCAAGGTTGATTGTCACTTCATCCATGGAAAGATTCAGAAAAACTTGATATTTAGCGATTATGTGAAGATAGAGAACCAAAGAGGTGATATATTCATAGACTTTAAATGGAAACCGAACTGAATATTTTCATAACAAGTTAGACTTGATTAATATCTATGTTTCAGCTTGAGAGGGAGTATTACAATGGTACATAATATATAACGGTATATTTCCATATAACCATTAGTTGATTTCCTATATATATATATATATATATATATATATATATATATATATATATATATATGTATTAGCATAATTATAGGTAACAAATTAATAGGATGATTTATTGTGTTACCGTATATAGATCCTTCTTCTGTGTATACATATCCTTAACTCATTGGAATAAAATACAAGAAAATTTTAAAATTCATTCATATTTGATCATAACCTGTACGAAGGTCCAATTTGGAGAAGAACTTGACTCCATGATGCTTTTCAAGTAATTCAGCACTCACTAAAATTGAAAATTTATTTTTGATGATCTTTTGGTTCAAGGTTCCACATAAAACCTCCATGTCCCATCTATCTTCTTTACTAAAAATATTAGAAACGAGAATGGTGGTTGACTCAACCATCATTCTCGTTTCCTCAACCAGATAATTCCTTGTCCTAACATCTTTTCTTACTTGCTGCTTGATCTTGTCTTCTTGTAGATGCAGGTAATGATGGCGTTTAACCACCAGCGGATCAGAATTGTCTTCCAACACAACTTTATGATTGTGGGAGCAATGGAGGAAACCCACTATGCTCGCCAAAAATGGTCCTAGACTCTTTTAGTAGTCGTTCCAAATCACTTGCTAGGGATTGAACAGATGAGAGTGCTACAATTCCCATACTCCGTTCATTTCTATGACATTGGATTCCTTGTATCTGTATGAGTTCTCCTTGCTATCTCAAAGACATTCTCATGGGAGCAAAGCCCCACAAGACTGTCCCCAGTGTCTAAAGCCAACTCTGAGAACTACCCCGAAACCATTCAAGGGCCATACAAATAGGTCTAAACAAAAGGAAGTGTTCTCTGGTACAATTTTAACTTTTCTACAATAATCTCGAGCTCTATACTTGCTCTCCATTAGCTATTATTACTTGGAGATGTCCATGTCGCTTTATTGGTAGAGAGAGTTAGCAAACTATTGATTCATCAATGAAGCAACGGGTGTTGCCAGAATCGACGAGCATGAGCATGGGAAATCTAGCGACACTAGCTTTAATTTTCATTGTCTGAGTAGTGGTCATTCCAATAATTGCATGGATGGAGATTTTAGGATCATCCTCCTTATCATCACCCCTTGAGTCCTCTTCATCCTTATCTTCAATTTCCAACTAGAATATCTTTTCACACCCATACTGGGACAAATGGTTCAACACAGTTGAAACAAAGGCTCTTCTTGCACCTGTTTTCCGTATCCTCCTTGTTCAATTTCTTGATGAATGATGGCAGATTGGATGCTCGTTGGTTGCGACCACCCTCCAATTTCCTTCAATGGCCCCCTCATCTCATAAAGTCTCGCCAAACACATGACAGTTGTGATATCAGGTGGTTGCTGCAGTTTGACCTTAATAGCAATAGATTCTTGGAGGCTGCTGATAAATATTTCAACTTTTTGTGCTAGGGTGAGGGCTAATGTGCATGCAAAGAGCTGCTTGAAGCGTCATCAGTACTCAATGACTATTCCTTCTGGCTTCAATTTAACTAGTTCTCCCAATTTGTTTCTATGTGTTGGTGGACCGAATCTAAGGTTTCAATGGGATTTAAATTCTTCCCAAGAGAGGTCCGATCAATCTCATTCTAAGTTCAAGAACCATTAATGAGCATTGTCTTTGAGATGGAAAGAGGCTAAGCCCACCTTGTCTTCTTTTTCTGTCCTTTGCTATCAGAAAAATGCTCACACCGATTAATCCATCTTAGTAGATCCTTTGATCTATCATATCAAGGAAATTCTAGCTTTGCAAACCGCAGTATTGTATTTCCCCCTTTTATGCTATTGGAGTCAACTAGCCTCTCATCTTATCTTTTTGTTGAGCTAGTTGCGTCAACAGTTTTCCCTTTTGAGGCTGACAGCTTTCGAGAGAGATTCTCAACTTAAGCGGCAAGCCCATGTTGCCTCTCCTCTAACCGAACACGATCGTCTTGGTATTTCTTTAGGAATCATCATTGAGCATTGTCTTCGAGATGAAAAGAGGCTAAGCCCACCTTATCTTCTTTTGTTGTCCTTTGCTATCAGAAAAATGCTCACACCGATTAATCCATCTTAGCAGATCTTTTGATCTATCATATCAAGGAAATTCTAGCTTTGCAAACCGCAGTATTGTATTTCCCTCTTCTGTTGTTGGAGTCAGCTAGCTTCTCATCTTATCTTTTTATTGAGCTAGTTGCGTCGACAATTTTCCCTTTTGAGGCTGACAGTTTTCGAGAGAGATTCTCAACTTGAGCAGCAAGCCCATGTTGCCTCTCCTCTAACCGAACATGATCCTCTTGGTATTTCTTCAGGAACCATCATTGAGCATTGTCTTCGCGATGAAAAGAGGCTAAGCCCACCCTTGTCTTTTTTTGCTGTCCTTTGCTGTCAGAAAAATGCTCACACTGATTAATCCATCTTAACAGATCCTTTGATCTATCATATTAAGAAAATTCTAGCTTTGCAAACCATAGTATTGTATTTCCCCCTCCTATGCTGTTGGAGTCAGCTAGCTTCTCATCTTGTTTTTTTGTTGAACTGGTTGCGTCGACAGTTTTTCCTTTTGAGACTGACAGTTTTCGAGAGAGATTCTCAACTTGAGTGGCAGGCCCATGTTGCTCTCCTCTAACCGAACACGATCCTCTTTGTATTTCTTCATGAATATTTCAAATTATTACAATATTACAAAATATATTACGAAATAATCCTATATAATTATTAGTTGATTTTTTAGCATTAATAGGGCGATTTATGTCTCTATATATAGATCTCTCTTTTATGTATATATATCCATAACCCTATTGAATGAAATATAAGAAATATTCAATATTTTCTTCCCTAACTCTTTACACAGTATCATAGCAAAGGTTAGGGTTAGAGTTTTAGAGGCCAGACTAAAAGAGGGGTAGAACAACTCATTCCCGGCGCTGGTGAAGTCAACAAAATCGATCCATAACCAGTTCAGAGTGCGGCCAGCACGGTGATGTTGGTAGAAGAGGTGGAAGAAGCAGAGGAAACTAGATCTGCCATTTCAGAACCAGATTCGCCATTCAGTGCATGATTTGACACCAGAAGGCGTGTATGCCTGATTCCGCGCAAAGACAAGCTGAAGAGAAGGTCATTAGGCCAGTTCTGTGTGCAAAACCAAAAGGCCGAAGAGGAGAAAGCCCCGGCAGATACGCAGAGGCAAATCACGTGACAGCACACGATCTTGCAAAATCCGACGTGTTTTGGCGCAGCTTTTCCATATTTGGGTGCGCATTTGAGTTCTATGGTGATTTCCAGTTGAAGGGAAGTCGTTTGGTGGTTTCCAGCAGCAGCGGCGATAGCGCGTGGGTTGCCAGTGACAACACGTATGGAGACGTAGAGTCTCTGGTGGTAGCAGTGAGGTTTTGGTGGGTTTGTTGGCAACCGTGCGTGAAGATATATTATGTTTTTTTATAATTTTTAGTTTATTTGCAGTGTTTTTTGTGTATTTCTGGTTGTTATGTTTTCAGTATTCAAGAAGGCATTTTTGTAATTCATGAATTAAAATGAGTGATAATATTGACTGTTATTACTATTGTGAACAAAGGCATATAAAGCAGTACTGTAAAAAATTACAAAATTGCAATTAGAGGAAACAGACCGCTAATATTGCTGTTATTACTGCCAGCTCATCTTCTGAGAGAACTATTATGATTTTCGCTAACGAATATGCTAAATTCTCTTAATATCAGGAATCTTTAAATAAATTTTCTACTATTACTGAATCAGATAAAAAATATCTTATCTCCTCTTCTAATATATGGGTGACTGATTTTGGTGTTACAAGTCACATGACAGGTAATTCTAATATTTTTTATAGTTTTCGACCACACAAAACACTTTTTTTTGTAACAATTACCGATGGGTTGACTTATAACATTGTGAATTTTGGGAACACAAAACCAACTTCATCTATTACTCTGTTATCTGTAGTAAGTCTACCTAAACTTGTCTTCAATCTGATTTCTGTTAGCAAACTTACTAAAAACTTGAATTTTTGTATTACATTCTTTTCTGATCACTGTATTTTTCAAGATATTATGACGAAACAAATTATTGGTAAATAAAATATATCAGATGATCTCTACATTCTTGATACTTGGGTACCTCGATTGATTGTCTGCTCTACTGTTATATCTCCATTTGAGACACATTTTAAATTAGAACATCTTTCTTTACCTGTACTGAAGAACCTATCCTCAGTTTCATAATGTACTATCATTAGATAGCCAGTCATGTCAAGTTGCAAAACAATAGACTAATGATACATGTACTGCACCAAGTTCGTCGTCATCTGATTTTACCTCAGAAGACCTTGATCTTCCCATTGGTTTTCATAAAGGTAAGCGTCAGTGCACCATTCCTAAGGCAACTTATCTCATTGCTAATTTGTTTCATATGACCATCTATCTCCTTTATTACTTCTATAGATTCAATTTTCATACTCAAAACAGTTAAGGAACCTTTGAATTATTATGGTTGACATAATACAATGCTTAAGGAGATAAATACTCTTGATAAAAATCATAACTTGGGATCTGGCAGACTTATCCAAAGGAAAAGGGGCCGTGAGGTGTAAATGGGTATTTTCGGTCAAAGTAAACCCAGATGGCTCAGTAGTAAGACTTAAAACCAGACTTGTAGCAAACAGCTATGCTTATACTTATGGGGTGTATTATTCTAATACCTTCTTTCCAGTGGCCAAACTTACATCTGTCCATTTATTCATCTCTATTTCGACATCTCGAAATTGGCTCTTACTAGTTGGATATCAAGAATGTATTCCTTCATAGCGATCTCTTAGAAGAAGTGTATATGCAACAACCATCTAGATTTGTTGCTCAGAGGGAGTATAGAAAATTTTGTCATTTAAAGAAATCTTTATATGGTTTGAAGCAAAGTCCCCGTGCGTGATTTGATAAATTTAGTGAAATACCTTTGGAATTTGGGTCGAAGAAGAACAAGTGTGATCATCCGGTCTTTTATAAACAATTAGCAGTTGGTTTTATACTTCTTATTATCTATATTAATGATATTGTCATTACAGGAGATGACTGTGTAGAAATATCCTCTCTCAAATCATTCTTACATAACAAGTTTCACACCAAAGAATTGGATCAGTTAAAATACTTTTTGGGAGTAGAAGTAACAAGAAGTAAGAAATGAATTTTCTTGTCTCAGAGCAAGTATGTACTTGATCTACTTGCAGAAATTGTAAAGTTAGGAGCTAAATCATGTAACACACTAATGGTACCAAATGTACACCTTACTAAAGATGATGGTGACCCACTTGATAAACCAAAAAGGTATAGATGATTAGTTGGAAGAATAAATTATCTTACAGTAATTCATTCAGATATTGCATATTCTATCAATGTTGTTAGTCAATTTATGTTTGCATCTATAGTCAAAAATATTGGGAGGCTTTGAAACAGATTTTATGTTACCTAAAAAATACTTTAGGACTTTATATTATTTAGCAATCATGGACACACTCATATTGAATACTTTATAGATGTTGATTGGGCTAAATCTAAAATTGATAAAAAATTCACTACAGGTTATTGTGTTTTCGTTGGTGGGAACCTGGTATTATGGAGAAGTAAGAAGCAGACTCTTGTGTCCCGGTCCAGTGCAGAGTCCGAATACAGTATTATGATCCAGTCCACATGTGAAGTCTTATCGATACAACACTTTTTAGTAGAAGTGGGTTTGAATCTCATATTACCTGCAAAACTGTGGTGTGACAATCAAACTGCTCTTCATATTGCCTCAAATCCGGTGTACTATGAACAAAACCAAATATATCGAGATTGATTGTCACTTCATTCGTGAGAAAATTTAGAAAACTTGATTTTACCGGTTATATGAAAACAGGAGAACAGTTCAGTGATATATTCACAAATACTTTGAATAGAATCCGAATTGAATATTTTCATAACAATCTGGGCATGATTAATATTTGTGTTTCAACTGGAGGGAGAGTGTTGAAATATTACAAAGTATATTACAGAATATTCCTATGTAATTATTAGTTGATTTTCTACCATTAATAGGGTAATTTATGTTTCTATATATAGTATTTTCTTTCCTAACTCTTTACTCAAATTATTGTTGAGATCTTTTGAAATCCTCCATGACCATTGGCTATGGTACCAATTTGTCAGAATTGTAGGCTTTGGATCTGGTCACAAGACTTGCTAGTGTGAAATTCTGAAGCAAGTATGTTGCTTACTTCCCCAATTTCTAGTCTTGCCAACTTATGGTGAAACTTGTCTAAGAAAACCTCAAATTTTTAAAGAGTAATAGCTTGGTAATTTTATTCATAATAATAGGTGTATTTATAGGAAGCTAATAAAATTAGATCTTCTTATAATTCTAAGAATCATAGTCCTAATTTGATTACAATTCCTAATCTAAATCTAATTATAACTCTAGGAATAAAGAATTATAAATCTTATTAGTTACTTAAAGAAACCAACTTCCTACTTAACTATAGATTTTAACTCAGTCACTTTGTTGCTTCCCTGTGTCGCTGGCATATATGTTTTCCTGCTAATTTATTTTCAATAACTGGCTGTGCATCCTCCTTTCCGTGTGATGTGATAAGCGGCATATAAATTAGAAAAAAGTCAATTGGGAAACGACCAAGACAAAAGAAGAGAAGGGTCCACCAAAAACAGATGGCAACGGGATTGTTTTCACATTTTTTACTGGAACATAGAGTAAGTTCAACGGAGACAGGACCAAGCAAAAGACGGGAACAGCCCACATAATAAAGAGAGGCAAAAGGTGAGTTTTTACCTTCTAAAAATAGCTCTTCCTTTCGAAGCAGCAGCAAGAAACAAAGGGGAATCTTATTTTAAAACAGTATGAAGTATTCCGGAAGTTCATCATCTCAATGCGTTAAAAGGAGCAAAATCTCCAAACAAGTTGATCTTTCTCATGTATCTACATTGCATATGATTTAGACTTCTTCTATTGTTGTTCAATTGCTAGATCTTAAGCATTTGATATATCAAAGCTAGTAATAATTTACATATTTGATATATAATTGAATAAAATCTATTTATACCTTCAATTCCAAATGATGGACTTATATTCCTTGCTAATGGAAGAACTAGAAGACACCTAACTTTAATTGAACAGTAAATTGATTTGGAATTAGAATGAGACATCCATTCAAGTCTTTATTCCATTTGTATTGCATTCTCATTCCTATCTCATAAAGTAAATCTTTCCATTTTTTTTTCCGAGATTTCATCTTTCTTTGTTCTCTCCATCATTCATATTTTGTACATGAAAGTATATACTGCATTTCCTTGGTCCTCCTCAAAAGTGCATGAAGTTTAAGAAAGAGATAAGAGGGTCATACGGAGAATGTGGTCAGAAATCCATAATAGAGTCCAACCACAACGACGGAATTGATTATCTTCATGCATAAGTATACTAGATTACCTAATATAAAAGATTTAAAAATCATCACAACCCTCCGTTTTTTCTCTTTTATTTCAATTTCTTGATTATTATATAATATTTTTTTAACTTTTTATATATAGAAATAGAAAAAGATAAACTAAAAACGACATCTCTTATGTTCACGAGACCAAAGAAATATTAAATAAATAAAACTGAAGTATGAGTATAATATAATTATAATGAAATAAAGCCACTTTGAGGTTCTCTATGAAATAAGGCATGGAACAAAACCACTACAAAAAAAGTTCCAGAGATTACGAAGGAAACTTCTCATATTGGTCATGACTTGAGAACGGGAAGTATGGGTATAATATAATTATAATGAAATAAAGCCACTTTGAGGTTCTCTATGAAATAAGGCATGGAACAAAACCACTACAAAAAAAGTTCCAGAGATTACGAAGGAAACTTCTCATATTGGTCATGACTTGAGAACGGGAATTGAACTCTATGAGATCTAATTTTCCATTGTTCCTCATTAACTCGGTGGTAGAACGGTCGGCTGTTAACTAACTGGAAATGGTCAAACAGTATAGCTTATGACAGCAGAAAAAGAAAATTGATACTACCAGGTTAGGAAGGGGTTAGAGTTTAAGGACAAACCAGGTAGGCTGTTCCATGAGGATCACATCGTCCGTTATGGTCAAAGTAGAGGACAAACTAGAGAAATTTAGAAAAATGTATCCAAGTTGGGATTTTTCAAATCCACAAACTAGGCCAACCAAACAATGAAATAATGTGTCCATAGCTGCCCTTCTGGTTGTTTTGCTTAATGTCTTAATGCCCCAGCTGGTTGTTCTACAATAGTTAGGAGGTTTCATTTTAAAGACCACTATTATGTCATGCCATTCAATATAACCGGGTTTGACTAATTTGAGTTATAATAATTTAATTGATTATGCATCTCTCCTTGTGGAACCTGTGAAATTATTCCTGGAGAACTGAACATAAGTAATGCACTTCCTTTACAAAGAGGAAAAGAAAAGAACCTTCTGAAGTTCAATAGAAGTCATGTAGACAAAGTCTTACCCATTTTGTCGGTCAATATTGCAGATAGGATCAGCAGTAGACTATACAAAACATCTTTATGCAGAATATCATTGCTTAAATTGGACAAGCTATCTAGCATCATTTGAATTAGCTGCAAGTATACAAAATAGTATTACAAGACAATCACTAATATTTGCTGGAACTAATTCTGAACCTGTTACTACTAAAATATGTCAAGACCAACCCCTCTGGCATTGTTCAAGATGACAACCAATGGAGTGTCCGTCACAATATGTGCAAATGCCCGATATAGCATAGGTCTGAAAATCATAAAGCAGTCTGGTGAGTCAGTTGAAATTGTCAAGCAGTAAGTTTTCTGATTATAACCTGACTTGGCAAGTAATAGTCCCTTTGGATGAGTTAGTTGGTTGATTCAATTATTTCAGAATAAATACACCATCCCTATGCATTTCATCTCGCTAGCTATCATACGAGGATTGAGAAACCTGAAAGTTGCTTATTGACAGGTCTGAGACTATCCCATTTGACATGTAAATTACAAGAATCATGAAATGATCTAGTACAATTTGAAATGTTAATCTTGTAGATGAAGGATGTATGTTTGCTTTGCAAACGAAGAATATTAGTTTTTATTTCTCTTCTTTTTAACATGACAGCAGACCTTACAATAGAAGTCCTAATAAGAAATATGACAAAAAGACTGACAATATTAAAGGGATAAAACTCTCTAGAAAAACTGAAGAGGATAACTTTAAACTACTCTTACTATTTTAGCTACATTGAAATATTAACGGCGGTACTTGCAGCCAAATTGTGTGCATGTGTGTATGGTTTTTTTTTTTTTCCCGCATTAGCGCATAAAAAATATAGTTAAATCATTTTCTATTAATTTAGTCATCTAATCAGTTAATTGACAATAACCATCAGGACTCAGTCAAATTCACCTTCAACAACGAATTTTCCTACATATTTGGTGTCAACAATACGAGCAGCATAACAATTGTACAGGCTTATCCAGAAGAAATTAATATTGAACCAGTATCAACCAAAAACTAAAGAAGAAAGAGTCCCTTATACCTAGAGAGTGATGAGTTCGCCTTAACAACTAAGGACTTCATTATGGGCAACATAGTTGAGAAAAAGCGCTGCTTGTACAGTGGCCGTATCACCGCATGGAACTTTTGATTCAAACAAATTTCGGAATCACACATAAAAATTTGAAACGCATCTGCTGCAGTTTTCATCACAGAATAGCACACATCTTGCTCAGAACTTGGAAGTAGGGCACTCTTTTCACCACCTGACAGTAAACACTCCAAAAAGATCATAGTCATGTCTTTAATTTTTTCATGGCCTCGCATAAGCAAACCTTTTCCAATCCATGCCAGTCCAATAATAACATGGACTGGAAGGCATCTATCCTTTATAAAACTGTAGCATAATGTGGTTAAATCCATCTCATTTGCATCAGTTCCCCTGGATGTGCTTGGAGAGCTGTTATCATGGAAAATCCACAAAGTTGTGTTGAAAATTATATTCACAGCTTCTTCCAAGGAACAATCACTTGAAATGTCTCCAGTGTTGGTATGTAAAATCATTTTATTAAGCATAGAACCCAATGCCTGAGCTGCTGGAATATGGCCCTTGAGAAGGAGTATCAGAAACATATGCAACATTGATTTCACATTCGGAATATGTGCTTGAGGACTAACTGCCATTACTACAGCTGCAAATAATGAAAGGATCCAGTCATCTCTACTGGACATATTATTAATCTTTGGACCATCCAGGCAAATTGGCATATTGGTTGTTGATTTCTTTAAATCAAATGTGCTTGATGAAAGTACGGCATAAGCTTTCTGGATTATTATGTTCTGGCTGTCCACTGAACAAGCGGCAACAACAAGCTTCATGACCATCATTGCCTCATCAAGAACTTCCTAAGCTGAACACGTTAGTACCACACAATTTCAAGCCCACACCAAGGTACAAAATAAGCTTAAAGATACCTACTTCTTCATGGATTTGAATCTTAGGATCCATGCAACTTTCAACTTGGTTCCAGATATTAGCAGCAAATTGCACGAAGATGTCATCAGAGTCAATGATGTTATCCATCCTGCATCAAATCAGAAATTAATATATCCCTTGTATGTCTTGCACCTGTGCGCTACACCACTTGGTGCCTTGTGAAAAAAAATTGGTTTCTTCAATAAGAAACTCCAGCAATTATTACACAAGAGAACTCATGCCCCATAAAATTGAATGCTTATCCATCCCCCACTCCACGACAAAATAAAAGGATCAAAAAGATTGTAGCCACAACAATGTTTCTATTAAAAATATACATAATTCGGCAATTTGTTAGGGTACTTGATTAAAGAATAAGGACATTAAAAAATTATAAAATTTTAAGTGTAAAGAATGAATGTAATGATTTTACAGGATGGAGAAGAGAATGGAGCATGCAAGAATTAAGAGAAATTAAAGGAATAGAAACATTCAGGATAGAGCGTCTGTACCCTGGGAGCACTTTACTGGAGAAGCATTTCAAAAGCTGAACAAGGATTTCAATTGACCTCAAATTGCCATAGACCTGGACATATAGAATGCAAAAACAGCAGCTGAAAAATAAATCGATTTTCAAAATCATTGAAGAGGGAAAAGATTCCACACAAAACTTGGAGGACTAGAAGTCCATGAGATGTCCTCATTGTGGGAGTTGATGAGATTACTAGCTCCAGTGATGTTAGCAAAATTTGAAACTTCAAATGTTTCAAATTGACAGAGGCATGCATCAATAGGATCAACATTTCTCCCAATGAGGACATTCTCAGATCTTTTCAGACTCACAGGAAAGAACCAAGTAGAGAACTTATTTTGATACATACATAAACTTCAGAAATTTTGGCACAGAGAACTTCTCCCAGTCCCTTAACAATTTTCAGCATGTAATCCACTCCACTAGTTCCAATGTCAGAAACTGCCTCCAGTTTGAGAGGAAATGGGACATCATCAGTGAGAGAAGACAATGAAATGACTTTTTCAACAACAATACTCATATAGCTCTGTGCCTTTTCAGACTCGTGACTTCTCCTGATAGATGAGCCAATGTTGACAAGTCCCTTTAATGCCAGTTTCCAGCCCAACTCATCGTTATAATTCTCAGTGACAACCGAGAGAAGCACCATTAAGATTCTCTCAAACATGATATTTGATATTAGTAAACAGCCACCAGGGAAGGTACCCAGAATCTGCAAACCTTTTACTGCAGAATAATTCAACAAGAGAGAAAAGTCAACAATGAAGTGTGATAAAAAAGGAAGATCTCAATATTTTGAACTTTACTCATAGTTTGTTTGCTCTAATGAGAAAGCTACTTGACGGAATAAGTACTTACAAGAAACTTAAGAGTATTTAAATGGCACTTTAGAGAATATGAAGCTGAAAAGATCAAAAACTTCGGTAAAGAAAAATGTATTAGGACCAGTATGGATTTCACATCTATGCTATATTGCTGTTAGAGCTCACAATTGGAGACCTACCTGTATTGGACAATGTGTAAGGCATAAACTATATATCGTTTTGCCTTTTTGATGCAGATAATACGTAAATGGGTATGTCAAAAGAGATTGGACTCCTACCATGTATCAATAGTGCATTTACATTGTTTCATTCGTTACTTTATCTTCTTTTCTTTTGCTGACAGTGTCCTTTAGTTTGTAATTTCTTCCCTCCCTTCTAATGATAGTCTTCTTCGACTAAAATGTGGATATAGAATACATACTTCAAGAAGTGCAAACAATTTAGGCAGTGACACTTCTTTTCAACTTAAACATTAAAGGTGCTTATAAGCATATTTTTTCGCTCCATTTAGAATATCTTATCTACTTAGTTCCTATTTAATTGAATCACCACCTTAAACAAATACTATACTTGCTCTCTATCTGTTAAATAAAATTATATTTCCGACATTACCAAAATGACATTGTCACTAAGAGCTCATGGAACTGCATCTCAGCCATCATTGACGGGAAAGGCCAAAGACCAGATAAGCCATGATCAGCTAAGATCATACACATCTCATTGAAGTACCTGGAAGGCCATCTCCCAAGCCCACCACTTGTTTGTCCCATTTATCGGATTCTGGATAGGAGATGGCTCTCGTGTTAAACATTGGGAATATACCTAGATGGAGGACCAACCATTGGCCACCAAATTCCCTCGGTTGTTACATATATTATTATGTTTTGTTACATAAATTATTATATTATATTCTATTCATATATTGATTTTTTCGTCAATTTTTATTTTTCTATTTCTAAATAAATAGATTTAGAATCTGAAATAGAATCTAATAGGGAGTTAGAATCTTTTTAGGCATTATAATATAGAATGCTAAATCTAAATAATAAATAACTGGGTTTTTGTTCAAATTATTCTCTAGACACGAAATCTTTGTATCTAGCTTTACATCAAACACTGAGGGAATAGCATCCTGGAATATCCACCTCTTTCACAACCTTTCAATAGAGAGACTTCTAATATGCTAGACCTATTAGACCTCCAAGAGCCCATTCATTTAACTCCTCATCCTGACATCAAAACCTGGACCTTGGAATCCACCAGTAAAGACACTTGTAAATCTCCTATTCCATCAAAAGTAAAGGTGTTTTCATGGACTGTCATCCATCCTAAGCTCAACACAAATGAGATGCTTTAGGTCCACAAACCTCACAGCGCATTGTCTCCAAATATTTGTTTAATGTGTTTTATAGGAGGGGAGACACACTCCTCTTTGTCCATACATTGGTTAAGTTATTTGGCCTAAATTGGGTTACCCCTCCTGTACGGAGAGTTCCATGTCAAGCAATCTATGGGGGAATGAGGTCGTTAAAGTGGCTAATCCCTATGAAGAGGGTTATTTTATGAAGGGTTGTCGAGCATATATCCCAGAACTGTGGGAAAGTGTGAAGCATCTCTAAGCTCCATTAAAATTAGGATATCTTGATTTCTAGCAATAGGCCTTTTATATTGTTTTTTTACTCTGTAAACGGTTCTTTCTCTCTCTAAACTCTCTCTCTCTAAATTCTCCCTAAATCTTCTAACTTCAACGGTTACTTTCAACCACTTTCGGCCAACCAAGCGGGTCCACTCTTATGAGCTCACTCGGTAAACGGTAAATCTACATTGAGAACAAATTCTTCAACTTGATATTTGAAGGAAGGAATGCAGAATGCTTGTGGATTTCCTAAAATGGTAGAGGTTTTAGAAGATTGATATTTCTCGATAGAGAAGAGTTTAAATGGTTCCTGGAAGGACTTAACGAGTTTTGGTAGAGAAGAAAGCCAGGGACTTAGGCGAAACTCTTGGTGAAAAACAACAAGAAGTTGTGGCTTACGCATGGAAAGAACAGAAGAGGAGATTTTCTAGCGCTGACGGTTCATAGTGGTAAGGAATGGTGGAAACTGGTGGCAGCACTAACCCAACAGATCATATCCGAAAAAAGGAGGGGCAAAAGAGGAATTTTAGACCAGATAAAATGAGTAGTAAAGGTGGGCCAAACGAAAAGGAAAACGCAAAGGTTTTGGGCCGAGAAAAAACCAAAAGAAGTGGGTCGATAATAAAGAAGAGGAAATTTACCTGGAAGGAGAAGGAAAAATGGCCTATAGACTCAATAAGGAGAGAGGTTGAAGTAAAGGGGTCAGGTTTATCTAGTGGTCTGGTGTGGGGTTCTTTTAACCCGACCCGAGGAGAAACCTCAAGCACAAAAGAATCCACCCCTGCAACTGCATTTATAGATTGATTCGCTGGAAGATTGGTCATTTGCGAACAAACGAAGAAGGTAGGAAATGCAGATGAGTCTGTGTACAGGAAACCAAAATTGAAAATTACACTGAGAAAGTGGTTAAAGGGCTTTAGGGCATTAAAAATTTGGGTTGGCATGCCATCCCCGCTACGGGTTCAGCTGATGGTGTTATCATCCTTTGGAATAAAGACTATGTGAACTGGGAAGATGTGGTTAAAGGGGAATGTTCAGTTTAATGCCTATTCAAGAATTGTAGAGGAAGACTTAC
The DNA here is from genome assembly GCF_054855325.1 of Carica papaya. NCBI lineage: Eukaryota > Viridiplantae > Streptophyta > Magnoliopsida > Brassicales > Caricaceae > Carica > Carica papaya. The sequence goes on along the minus strand of NC_142312.1, from coordinate 22,713,136 downwards.
TTAGGCTTTCTCGAGTGTTTATTGTAGGGGAAATAAGAAGGAGAAAGATATTCTTTGGAAAGAACTGGGTGAGTGCAAGATGAAATGGGGTGGCCATTGAATAGTTGATGGTGACTTTAACATGATCTTAAGAAAGGGGGAACGTAGTGGAAATATTTACTCGGCTTTTGAGATGGATGAATTTAAAGCTGCGATGAACAAACTTGAGGTAATTGATCTCCCTCTATCTGGAGGTCAATGGACTTGGTCTAATCAGAGAAGTAGCTCGAGGATAGATGAATTTTTGGTGTCCGCTGGCTTCCTGACTCAACTTTTTCGGATCCTTCAGAAAACATTACCTCGGCCCACTTCCGACCACTTCCCTATATGCTTGATTGTTGATGGTGTCCAATGGGGCCCTGTCCCCTTTAGATTTGACAATAAGTGGTTGGAGAATGACCGCTTTAGCTCTATGGTCGAAGAAAAATGGAAAAGTTATGAGTTCAGGAGGAGTGATAGCTTTAGCATTGCTTCAAAGTTGAGAGAACTGAAAAAGGATATCAAAGGTTGGTTTAAGATTGAGAGGAAAAAGGAAGTGGTTAAATCTGATTCCATTTTGGCTGAGATTAATGATCTGAACTTAAAAGAGGAGAGTTGTGGGCTTAATGATAAGAAGTGTGACAAGAGGGTGGCTCTAAAGTTACAGATGGCCTCTTCTTTGAAAGATGAAAAAATTGCATGGAGACAGAAATCTAGAGAGAGGTGGATTGCTGAAGATGATCACAATACAAAATATTTTGATACTCTAACCACTCATAGAATACAACTTCATTGATGAAATTTGGGGTGAGGATAGGATGGTTAAAGGCAATGAGGAGCTAAGGGATGCGGCCAGACAATATTATTAAAACTCTATGATGAGGAGGGCTTGCTTTCGCCCTACTCTTGATGGCATGCAGTTCAAAAAGATCTCTGACGAAAGTTCCAGTATGCTGGAGGAGGAATTCTCTTTGGAAGGAGTGGAGAGCTACTAAAAATTTTGTGACGGCAATAAGGCTCCCGATCCTGACGGATTCAGTATAAAATTCATCTAAACTTTTTGGTACTTATTGAAGGAAGATGTGATAAATGTTTTTAAGTATTTCTATAGCTCTGAAAAATTTGTTAGATCTCTAAACTTCATTTTCATTGCCCACATCTCAAAAAAAGGAACCCTAAAGAGTTCAAAAACTTCATACTTATCAGTTTAGTAGAATGTGTCTACAAATTAATTGCTAAAGTGCTGACTATGAGACTTTCTAGGGTGTTTGGTGAGGTGATTGGAGAGTGTCAGCACGCTTTTGTGGAAGGAAGGCATATCCTTGATGTCGTAATGGCTGCCAACGAATCCAAGGATGACCTTATAACCAGGGATATGGACGGGTTGTTGTGTAAATTGGATATAGAGAAAGCATATGACCATATTAACTGGAACTTTGTGGTTTACATGCTGAATAGGCTGGGTTTTAGGTAGAGATGACAAGGCTGGATGAAACACTGTATGTCTACCTCTTCTTTCGCGGTGCTTCTCAATGGTGGACCATCTAAATTCTTTGGTGCATCCAGAGGATTATGACAGAATGACCCCCTATTCCCTTTATTGTTCATCATTGTCATGAAAGCTCTAAATGGCCTATTAACTCAAGCGATTGACCTTCAACTTGTGAAAAGGATCGAGGTGTGTAGAAAGCATCGCTCGGTCCAGGTGTCACATCATTTTTTGCAGGCAATATGCTTTTTGCCAACCAGCTGTGAGATGCTTGCTGAATTTAAGATGTTTTCTCGTATGTTTTCAGATTGTTTCTGAATTTAAAATTAATTTTGATAAGTCTGAAATGGCCAGAATTAGTGGGAATGGGGACGCAAATCTGTTTGCTAGGGTGCTAGGGTATAAAGCAGTCAAATTCCCCATAAAGTACCTGGGAATCCCTTTCGATAGTAAGTATAAAGGCATGACCTCCTAGGAGTCGATACTAGAATTATTTGAAAAGAAACTTACTGGATGGAAGTGAAACTTCCTTTCAAAGGGTGGTAGATACACCTTAATTAAAAGCTCAATGGTCAACCTTCCCATCTATTATCTTTCTACTCTTACAATTCCAGTAAAGGTGGCTAAGAAATTAGAATCAATTCAATGTCCTTTCCTCTGGGGTGACGATGATGAGAAACATAAGTACCACTTGGTAAAGTGGGAGGACATTAAAATGCCTAATAGTTTGGGAGGACTCGGCATAAAATCAATAATGAAAATGAATAATGCCCTCCTTGGCAAATGGTTGTGGAAGTACATGAATGAAAATAATAGATTGTGGAGAATGATTGTAGAGGCTTGGTGGGGCAACCACAATTCGACCCCGAGAAGTATACTTACAACCCCGTATGGCAGAGGCTCAAGGCAGAAAATCTTAACTCAATGACATCAGTTTAGTCTTTACTCACAAAGGAAACTGGGTAGAGGTAATAATAACAGATATTTGACTGATGAGTGGTTAAAGGTGGATAGCGTCAAAAATTGTTTCCCGAGGACTTTTAATGTCGCTCAATTCAGAAATACACTTATTGACAAAGCTTACCAACAGTCGAATGGCAATGTAAAATCGGTTGTAAGAAACTTAAATGACTGAAAAATTAATGATTATGCGGAAATACTTAAGATTTTATCATCACAATAGATTTCATTCACTCCTGACAAATTCAGTTGGAAATTAGAGAAGTCTAAGAAATTTTCAGTTAGATCATAGTACAATTTTTTAATGACGATGTCTATTGTGGTTTGTCAGAATTTTCTTTACAAGCAAATCTGAAAAACTAAGGTCCTTCCGAGGATCACTTTTTTCGCTTGGGAAGACTGTTGAGAGAAGATTCTTACAATTGATAAACTTAGAACTAGAGGACAGATTCTTGTGAAAGGATGTTATATGTGTCTGAAGGCCGAGGAGTCCTGCAATCAACTGTTGCTTCGGTGCCTTGTGGCTCATTATCTTTGGTGCATGATTTATGGTTTGTTGGAGATCCATTGGGTTGTGACGGGTTCAATCTGCAAGGAAATTTGAGCTTGAGATGCGTTATATGTAAAAAGAAACATTGTAAACATTATTCCATTAATTGTTTTTTGGGTTATTTGAAAAAAAAAGAATTCGAGAGTTTTTGACGGGAAAGTTAGTAGTCCTAATAGTATTAGAGATAGATGGATGGATTCTTTTGGGACCATCTTATTAGATCATAACATTATCAGTGATCTGCATTTTGGGAATGTCATTGATACTGTAACTCTTTGGTATCCTGTTAATATAATACTTCACACTTTTTATTTCAAAAAAAATATATTGTTTTTTTACTCCTTCCATGGATGGAGGTTGCCTTATTCTCCTTGTTTTTATGCTTTCACTCTCATTCTCTAATAAAGCTTCTTTTTTATCAAAAAAGAAAATCCTCTAGTACACTATACCAAAAATACTTTAATTCTTTAACAATAAGAGAAAGAAAATAGCATAACAAGTTAATAAGATTGGGTTTGGAGACTTATAAGTAATAAATTAGCAACTCCAAACATCACTATTAGCATCCACTTTATATCATAGATAGCACAATCAATTTAAAAACTTGATTATTACCACACAACGCATGCATGTGGAAAGGTGGCATGACCAGACACAATGGTTCTTCGCAAACAATGCCTTAAAGACAAGCTAAAATGTTCAAACTTTTATTCCATTTCCTATGGGGGGGAGACTAGGTGTTTTCCAGTATTGTCCCAAATTTGGGGATTATTACATGTTTTCTAGTAGCTTAGAGCATTGTTCTTGTTGCCAACCTCAATCACTAGGAAATAGAGGAGATAGTGAATCTACTTGCTGCTTTGGACACTATTCTTGTCCCTGGAAATGAGGATGAACAATTGTGAGCGTTGTCTAAAAGTGGTGCATTCTCTGTCAAACCCTATTACTATCATCTCTTCAATCATGACAGCCTTGGATAATTTTCCCTTGAAAGCTATACAGAAATGTAAAGCCTCCCCTTGTATCGCCTTTGTTGCTTGGGAGGCTATTGGAGCCGTATCCTCATCATTGTTAATTTGTGAAAAAGGGTCTGCATCATTATCCAAAGAGTGCACTTTGTAAATTGATAGTGAATCCCTTAACAATTTTTTGTTATGGTGCCTTGAGGGGAGTAGACAATGAGGTTTGGCTAGCAGTCTACTGGGGATCTTGTGGGTGGTGAATGGATCTATTCAGAAAGAACTCTTGGCTTGGGATGGGTTCTTCAGCTGCAACTAAATTCCTCTCCCTTGTTCCCCTTTCCATATTCCAATCCATTTGGAATGAAGAAATAGAAGTTTGATGATTGTCAAATCTAATTTGGCAACATACAAATCATTTGTTTCAGGCATTATGTATTTCGTTCACAAGCCACCCATTTCTTAAAGGAGAAGATATTTGGGATGTCATCAACGTTTTGATTGATTCTCTTGTATAATTTTCGCTTTCTTTTGGGATATACAAGGATGAGAACCCTAGGTGCCATTGTTTATAATATATTTGCTTTCGGTTCGTAAAAACAAAATTAAATAAATAAAAGAGTTGAGGGCTATTTCTCCACATAATAATAGCAGATAGCGAGTTTATTTGCCCATCCCCAAGATCTCCCTTATGGAGCCATTATCACAGAATAGCGATATTAATAATGAAAAGCATCATACTTCCCTACCGAACAAAATAGCTACAAGTTTAAATCGATAGAAGATATGTACTCTGTCAAAAAGCAAAAGTTATCACCTCCAAGATATTTATCTCCATCATCACCATCTTCATTAGTAACCATGATAGAAAAGGTGAAGGCTTCAATTAACAAAGCCGAAAAGCTTTTTAATAAGGAGCACCATATCTCATCTCCATAAACAGATTTTGACACAAGTTCTTCAGATCCCAGAATTAAGTCTCTGGATGCCGCAAGAAGTTCAATACAAAGACATAGAGCTCCATGATTAAGTCTTCTGGAGATCGTGCAATTGTAATTGGGTAAGCAGTCATCAGAAGAACTTCTCACTGAAAGTCCCAGAATGTCCATTAAGCGGGTGAAAGAGCTCTGATAAACCAGATTGCAGGAGGCAATTGAAGCCTTGATAGACACAGAAAGAATTCGAGCAACAGTATGTAGCTTCTGTTTATTTTGCAGGGGAATTTCTCCATAACTTTGATAACTAGTGATGCTACTGAAGATTGTGTTTATATCTTCATCAGCAATAATTAAACTTACGAATGAAGGATTTTGCATAACAAGTGCATGTAGAAGACGTAGAGATTCTGTTACAATTTCATTCTCCTGAAACTCCACACCATTAAGTGATTCTGGAGCAAAGGACAAAACAGATGTGTGAAAAGTACATATTGTATCTTTTATCAAAGACCAAATAGCTACATGATGTTTAGCCACCCTCTCTGCTCCATACTTCAAAGTGCAATCACTGAGATATTTCAACGAGTCAACCTGAAGAACAGGAACTCCTAGAATATTAACATTTCAACGTAACAATTGCCACCGGCAAAAGAAGATATGGAATTAATTTAATTGACACTGACCTTTGCTACTGGCAGAGAAGAAGAAAGCTTTTCAAGAAGCAAAGGAATGACAAATGGCTCAAAAATAGGTGTGGATGAAAACGCTTGCTGCATCATATAATGAAGAAAATTATCATTCAAAGTAGTGTCAGAAACAAATTATATCACGAGCAACAGTAGTTTATATAAGTATATGAAAAATCCTGAAAAGTGAAATGAAGCTTCTTATCAACCTTCTTGAGGGCTTCATAAGGAATTCAGACATATTCTAGAACACATTTCATTTAACAAAAAAACCATTACTAAGCTAGTTTTTGAAGCTAAGTTATGTTATATTGTTGCCACTATAAAACAATGGTGGAAGACAAAAATGATCTATTATAATAAGTATACATATTCCTTGTTTAGATTTATATATATGTATATGTATATAGGTTCCCTTGAAACTCATTGCAAGATTATTAAATGCTGAGAGTCCATATGCAAAGGAAGATAAAGGAATTTCTAAATGAAGAATGGATAAAAAGGACAATATAATTGTGCATGAATAACTTTCACAACTTCAAGTGATTGCCACCTGCAACTCCAATTGTCAAACAAGGAACTTGATGAATTATCTGTTATCAGGTACTAAGAAATATAAGATCCTAGTTGTAGCATTTAATTGTGCGTCCCTATTACACTTGGCTTTCCGGCCTTTAAGATAGATATTGTAACGACCCGAACCCCTCATTCAGAGTTCTGATCGCATCCCACTGTATAATGGTAAATAATTTACAGAAAAGTCTCGCACAACCAATATTTAAGGATTCAAAGGTAAATCTCTTACACACCTTAATGTTAAAATGTTCAAAATCCATGAGGCGTGTCTAACCTCTAAATTAAATACTTGCTACAATGACATAGATATCTTTAATTACTGTCTAAATTTAGGTAAGATAGAGTGGAACAATCTCCTAGTGAATCTCTCACCCTTTGGGAGCGGGGTCCTGAACGTCTTAATCTGGAAATGATAGTGAATTAGGTGAATTACACTATCGCAATAAAGATATAAAAACCAAACAAAGTAATGATTCATCAAAGAGTTGTAGAAAACGGTAAAACAGCCAATGGAACATTTACTTTAATAAAATCAACTTTAAACTTAAAAACATATTTAAGTTCCTCACTTCATACCCCTATTCCTCTTAGGCAGAATTCCCATTATTGTTTTTCATTACAATTTCGTGCTTTCTTATAATTAGTATCATATCACATCAAATTTATATTCAACTAATCTCGTTTACATTCACAAATAACGGCAACCATATCAGACATGTAATCAGGTAGTTTTCATTTTAAAAAAAAGAAAACAATACTATCAGTTAGAATTATAGTAAGAAGCACAATCAATACACATCTTAACAAATGTGAAACTTTGAGTTCCTTATCATTTCACCTTAGCAGGATTATTTACCATTTCTATTTCTATTACTTGTTGTCATTTCCATAATCGGTATCACTGAGGGCACATAGGGATTCCCGCTTACACGTGAGTACACAAACATTTCCTTTGTAATCACCAGCCGTCCCCATACCCCGTCCGATTATGGGTGTCATAATTATAAATCGACTCAACACCCCGTCCGGTATGAACGTTATTTAACCAATTCCCAACCATCCTGTATGGAACTTTCCAACTCCGTACGACTGAGGACACATCCACGTTAGGGTTCACCCTATATACCAAGTCCATACACTTTCTCCCATGATACCCGGTAAGTTTTTTCCTCTTCAAGGATTATTTATGTTTTATGTTCTAACTTTAGAACTCAAACATTATAATTATATTTTAAAACGAAAATTCATACCCAACTACGCGTATATGAACATATCAAGCACATACACACACACACACACTGTATATTAAACAGACAGTCTCATGTGTATATATATGTCAAATATACACAGTTTATTATTTATATTTAAATATAAACAATCAAATATAATTTATTTAACAGATACTTGACTTATGTATTCTATATATATACAAATTATCTATACATACATATTTATATGACACCGCATGCATCCTTTATCTATACACCTACACTGATGCGCACATTCTCAGTAGACATATATACTAAAACGCACACTCACCACAACACAAGTACATAAACCGACACACGCATCCCACTCACACAAACAACCATGAATGGTCTTTCCCGCGCGCCGACCTACAAAGTATATCCATCCACCATGCAATACAAAATTCCAAATAACTAAATATAGTCGCACAATTAATTATATACCAATACTTGCATAAAATCAGTTGAATTATCACCATCGGCATCTCACATAAGTTAAATTCAAAGTCGCAATCAATTTTAGGCGATCTAAAGGCCAAACTTCGATTAAGTAATTATGGAGAAAGTTGAGATATCCTTACCTGGAGTTCAGTTGGAAAAAGTACCGGAATCCTAAGCACCCTAGCACGAGCCTTTGCCGGGATCAGCACTTGCCGCCGCGAATGAGCAGAAATCACCTAAAAAGTCGCGGCACGCCAGTACGAATCGAATCTCGCCAATCCGTCAGGATCTGGCCTCCCTGCGGTCCGGCCGCTCATTCCCTGCCGCACACACACCTTCAAGTTTCCTTCTCCGCTGTGGCGTCACGTGCCAAGAGCGAATCTGCCCTCTGCTCGCCGCCCCTCCCTTCTTCTCTCGTGCTGCGACGTGACTCTTTCTTCCCAGCACGTCACGCGACCATCGCGCGCAAGCCTTCTTCTCCGGCTGTCGTTTCCCCGCCTTGCAGGGATCAGCTGCTCGCTGCGCCTCCCTTCTTCTTCTCCCTCTTCTTCTTCTCCGCCCTCTCTTCCCCTGTTAGGGTTTCTTTTCCTTTTTTTGTCTTTTCATTTATTTATTATTATTATTCCATTTATTTTATTCCCCTTTTTCTTTTTTATTTTCCCTCTTTTTTTCCGGCTGTTACAGATATAAAGCTCAAACTCACTAAGATTGAAAAACCAACATCTTAGTTTTGAGCGAAATGGAAGTTCCTCCAAACAAAGGTAGATGGCAATGGACCATCCATCTAAATTATATTTTTGTGAAAATAAACATTCATCACTTTGGCTTTATTATGATTCAAACTTCATAGTTTCTTTTATGACAGTACAGTACCATACAGTTTTATTTTTTTATAATTATTTTACATAAAACTGTCAATTTTTTAGAGGATATATTTCCGTGTCTGAATTTCTAAATACAAACATGTAAAAGTTTCAAACTGACTGTTGAATACCATATTTTATTATTTTATTATTTAATTAATTAATTATTTAGTATTATATAATTAGAATTCTATGACAATAATAATCTCATATTATTAGAACTCTATTAGAATAAGAATTTTCTTATTAGTAGATTACGAATTTTATAAATACTTTAAGTGTAACAAAATAAAACATAATAAATAAAATTATATTTTTTCTCCAACTTCTATATGGTATTAAAGTCAGGTTAAAATTATTTTAGAATTTTAATTTTAGCGTTTGGAAAAATAACACAATATGCTGGATTGGTACCTTTTTATTTAGATATACTCTCATCAGCCCCCAAAACATATTTGAACCCGCCAATGTGTTCTATAGTGTTTACGGTGATTTTCAGCGGCAGTGGAGGCACCGGTAAAAAGGTACAGCTGCACTATGGAGATGTCGGTAAAAAGTGCAGCCGCACTATGTAGGCACCGGTAAAAAGTGCAGCCGCACTCTTGATGCGTCAGGGAAAAGCTGTAGCCGCAGCTACAATGGCGCTGGTAAAAAACTACAGCTATATATCTACAGGCATGGGTAAAAAGTGCAGCCGCACATCCACATGCGTCAGTACAAAGGTGTAGCCACACATCCCCAGACGCTGGTAAAAAATTACAACCGCACATCTACAAGTGTCGATAAAAAAGGCCACCTCATTCCATTTTTCTGCGCACATTCAGAGATCTTTCCGAAAAAGACGAGCCAAGCTGACTTCGAACTATTTTTTTAGCTGACTTCGAGCCGTTTTAGAGTAGTGTCTGAGCCATTTTGAGCCAAACCGAGCCATTTTGAGCCGGATCAAGCCGTTTTGAGCCAGGCTGAGCTGTTTTGAGACGAATCGAGCCGTTTGAGCTGAGTTGAGTGTGCGTACGTGTTTGATAGATTGCATGATAACTCTTTAAAACTTAATTTGCAAATTGAGCATGTGCGATATCCCTATACCAACTTGAGGGGAGGTGTTGAATACCATATTTTCTTATTTTATTATTTAATTAGTTAATTATTTAATTATTTAGTATTATATAATTAGAATTATATGAGAATAATAATTTCATATTATTAAAATTCTATTAAAATAAAAACTTATTTAATAGTAAGTTAGGAATTTTATAAATACTCTAAATGTAACCATCTAAAAAATGAGAAATAAAATTATATTCTTTCTCCAAATTCTACACTAACCAATCAAATTAGGGAAAGCACCATAAAATTATAATATAACTTTTAAAACTAATAATTTATATAAAATAACAAAAAGCCAACATATAAATTGTAAAACTCTCACAAAGAAGTTAAACGATTTGAATTGCAATTTGTCAAACTATAGGCGATGATATGTTAACTTACCCTATATTTTTCGAAAGGAAAATAAATTTTGACATAACCAAATAATTCCCCCGTAGAATTGATAGTCCATAATTTACAACGAAGGAACAATAGAGCAAAGATAACTCTAGTGAAATTTCTAGACAACCAGTAAACAATTAGCAAAAGTTTAAACAAAAGCACACACCATTAGAGCCCTTGAAAGATCATTCCTTGTCACATCTACCTCCTGACCTTTTGGCTGGAAAATATAAAGAAGGAAAACAGTGCATCAGAGACAAATAGCATGAGATGTGCAACAATAAAGTCTAAATAGCATAAACAAAAAAGTCAACTCAACCCCTAATAAATAACGCTAACATAACCTGGACGAAAAGGACCGCATTAAATACTTTCATGTTGAAGAAGAATTAATTTGAGAGACAATAAGGAACCGCATAATATACAGTACTAATGTTGCTAATTTTATGTGGGCTACATTGCTCGAACTTAGGTGCAAGGGTATGGTATAAGCATGGATCTAACTCCATTTTTGTAGCCAAATGTACTGGCAAGCCACTCAATCAGAGTCCATAAATTGGATACAGGTACTTGAATTTAATGTGAAAAAGATAATAAAGCTAAGATAAACTTTAAGGAAGCAAAGATGGCATGGTATGCATAACAAGATACAATCCTTAGCACAAACAAAAATAGCACATTCACATTTGTGATGAAATTGAAAAAAAAAAACTGTTACTATTTTTCATTGAAAGAAATAAGTATTATTAGATAAAGGAGAAAGAAGGACAAACATCAAGGATGAAAGAACTGCATTCTTTCTTTTGATAGAAAAAGAAATTTTATTACATGCAAAATGAAACAATAAAAGAGCAAAGAATAAGATGTTCTCCCAGAGTCTTCACAAAAAAGAACTCCGAACAAAACCAAATTACGAAAGGATGCAGCATCTGACCGGCACGTCGAACTATTATTGCCTCTCTATTCCTCGAAGAACAAGAAAAGAGATATCCTGAAACTGCACCTGAATTCCCCTAAAATAGCCAAAGAGTCAACCATAAAGAACCTGTGAGCCTTAGCCCATAAAGAGGCAAACAAACCCAAATTTGTCCCCAAGGTGAGGAAACTAACAATCTTGGAGAATTCTAGCATCGGACCCCAACCCTAGCATCCATTAATCCACAATGTTCGAAGCACCTTAGCTTTCCTTCTTTCCCCATGTCCCTCACTCTAAGGAAGGAGATGAAACCTTTATCATGCCAAAAGTGACAAAAAGCCCAGACTAAAGTCTATAAACCATATCACAGTGCAAAAAAAGAAGGCAAGAGGACTCCAGTCCCCCTAAAACACATAGGCTATGCCTAGTACTCGAATTGGATGGGATAAGATAGGTATTTTGTCATATAAGAAAAGCAATTTTATCAAGGGGAAGAAAAGATAAGGTACAAAGCCGGAGGGTAAAATATCCTCTTAGAGCCTTCTAGTATAAGAACTCCAAGACATATTTATACCCAAACTTAACAAAAATCAATGCATTATTAACCACCAATTTCTATGTAACACAAAAATAGAGATATCATTAAATTTCCCATGCAGCTTAGCTCATAAGGCGGCAAGAAATGTAATCCACTCCCACAGAATTTATGTTGGTAAGGTATAATCTTCAAAAAATTTATTGTTCATTTCCAACCATAATGTCCACAGACCGCATATGGACATCCTTACAGAGAATTGTAGCTTTATTGTTCATTTCCAACCATAACGTCCACAGACCGCAAATGGACATCCTTCCAAAGAATTGTAGCTTTATTGTTCATTTCCAACCATAACGTCCACAGACCCAAACAGACATCCTTCCAAAGAATTTAGCTTCTTTTCTCACCCTTTCTCCATATAGATTCAAATTATAAAAACTAACGAGGATGAGGGACGACCCACATCAATCAAACATAACGAACAATCTCGTTCCCAATTTCCAAGCCACTTTGCACTAAAGAAATTAATGATTATGAGTCTTTCTATCCTGCAACCCATAACATAAACATTCGGTGAAAGAGCTTGATCATGCAAGCAAATTTGCAATAATACACTAATATTTATCTTGATAACAACAATGGGCCAAGTGAATACCTTAACCTGTAAGATCACCAAACGACCATGTAACTCTTTGACCATGGTTTAGAAGCTGCCATTATAGCATTGGAGCTACTTTCTCCTGTCAATTAAGACTCCTTGGTGAGAAATGATATGCCCCAAATAAGCTACATAGGTTTGTGCAAATATACACTTAGATTATTTGGGGAACAAGGAGTGTTATGTCAATGTAAATATGACTTATCCAATATAATGAATGAGGTTCAACCAAGATCGACAATATACGGATATCACCAAAGAGCACCATAACAAACCTTCTCAAGTACTTTTGAAAAATATCGTTAATTAATGACCTAAAAGTAAGAGTATTTATTAAACTAAAGGGCATTAACAAGAACTCAAAGCGAACATGGTGTGTCCGGAGAGACATCTTCTTGATAGCCAAATCTAAGGTCTAACTTGGTGAAAAAAGACACATTGTGTGATCCTTCCAGCAGCTCTTCAATCACGGGAATAAGAAATTTACCTTTCCTTGTTTTAGAGTTTAAAGTTCTATAATTCACCCAAAATGCCATGTTCCATCCGCCTTCTTCACCAAGAAGACTAGGAGAAAAAAGGGGAATAACTTAGATGGATCAGCTCCTACTGCACTATCATTTGGCATTTTTGCTCAATTTCATCATTTTGGAAATGAGAATAATGACATGGGCAAACTTTTTTCGGTTGAGTATCCAGAAGTAGACGCCACAGTAATCACAAGTTCTACCAGGAGATAATTCGTGTGGTTATTTGGATAAATCTTCGAATTGCAACAATAAATGGTTAAGTTCCATCTTGCGGTCCCCTTTTAGTGATATTGAAGATAAGATCCTGTTGCGACATCATGGAACAGGAAAGACCTGACTGCCTTGCAAATAAACATTAATGCCCATTCTAAAAAAAATCATCTTCATCAATAAAAAATCCCAAGTATTGGGTCCCAAGGTCCATAGCCAACATACTGAGAACAACATTGAAGCCTATAAGTACAGCTAAAAGTAAATCCACATATTGAAGCCTATAAGTACAATTAAAAGTAAATCCACATAAAATACTCCCACCTAAACATATTGGCACCATGCAACAAATTCTTGCACAACACGTGCGTTCACCATTAGCAGCCAGGATACTCATATCTCCTTGTAAGTCCCCTGGACGTTCGAGCTCCCAAGGTAAACCGACATTCAAGAAATTATGAGTGCTTCCAGAGTCAATGAGTATAATGATCGGGCACCCATCCAAAAAGCCTAAAATCTTCACTACCTACAGAGAATAAGAGCCAACAATAGCATGGAAAGAAACTTTTGGGGCATTAATGGGAAGTTCATCAACATTTCTAAAGGATTTGTAGCAAAAGGTCCTCGGTCAGCAGCTGGTCGATCAGTTCCAACCTAAATAATTGCCCACATCGATGGCTAGGCACAAAGCTTTTCATCACAATTAAAACAGAAAACTTTTGTGTGTCGAACATGAAATTTGGCTTAAAAGAGTCTTCTTATCACTAGAGTTCTTGGAAGAAAAGAACACCTTGAAGCACTAGGTCAAATCCTCAAGTGGTAAGGTCGCCTCTCATACCGTTGAGCAGGACTCATCATAGTGGTCAAATGAGGGGGCTTTATGATACAACTTCAACCACAATGCACTCCTTTAATCCGCTCAAGAAAATCTACATTTCCTACTTCAACCTGAATGCACTTGCTTAGGCCGAGAGGAGTTCAAACTATCATTGACAATTAGCAACTACTCCAAGCTGTCGAAATCAACTCAAGTCATAATTGTTGCTCTTGAATGGGGTTCAGAACACACTAGACAATAGTATTTAGGATCCTCCCAATTAAGGTTCGACTAATCAAGCTCCAATTTTAAGGAACGATAACTATTCTTCGCCCTCCAAATAAAGAAACGAAGCCAAGGTCACCCACTCTTCTTCTTGGGTCGGTTGGTGCAAGAATAAATGTTCCCACATCCTATTCATGTCAAGGGGTCAATCTAGTCATCATGCATGTGGAAATCAAGTTTAATGCATTTGTGAACAAAGGGCTCCTAACTTTGCATCTATTTCGGTGGTCCATTCTTGGTACTTAGACTCCATAGCAACCTTGTCATGTACCATTTTCATCCTGCTTTCGTCATACTTCATCCTTTTTTAGCCCAATCCTTTTGAAATACTTTGTGGAAGACTCAAATCGATGTTGAAATGAACAGACAAATATCATATCTTGCTCTAACTCAAGACACTTCTTTACCCAATTCAACTGATATTATTTGAGAAAATTTTCAAATTTTTTTCGAAGAGATTGCAAGTCATCCTTTATTTTCAGTCTTATTTTGTACCTTTCGATTGTCTCATTTGCCTTGTATTTAATTGTAAAAACTCATTTTATCATGTTAGTTTCTTGCCTTTGGGTAGATTTATCATTTCACATGTCTAGTATTTCTCAAGTGCCTGCATTTCCATATTCATAACATTTTTCTATTTTTCACAAGATAATACCTCAATTGTTGTATCAGGAATAGACTAAATATTTAAACTTATGAGAAAATTTTTATGGGATGGTAGGCACTTATCAAATGACACAAATTGTGAGATAAGATAAAGTGGGCGTTTAATGCATTTTCTTATACCTTTACGAAGTGCAATAGGTATATCATTATTAAACTATATAGTGTTTTTGGTACTTACCTCAATTCCAAGATCAAAGTCGGATTCTTGAACCGATTTAGTCTCCATACTCGACATCTTTCTTCATGTATACACCAGAAAAAATTTAGGATCTGGTATAATCTTTTGAGTAGAAAAATTCCTCGGTAGGTTCTAAAAGTTCTCTTGCATTGATAGTGTTGAGGTGTATGGCAAAGGGTTGTGTGCCAAAGGTGGTAAGGTAAAATCTGTTAAGAACTCCACATATTTATCTTTCCAATACAAACTCCTCGTGAAGATAAGGTTTGGTAGAGTAGGATTCTTGTTCAACAAATGTAATATCTACAAACACATTAGAATTTTCAGGCGTGTGAATGGTAACATTTGTACCTTTTTTGAAAGAAGTACCTCACAAGTATATATTTTAGGGCTTAGGAATCAAGTTTCTCTATCTAATGGAAATGAATATGAACAAATACAATACACCCAAATATCTGAGGAAGCAAATAGTTTGTGATGTTTACTACTAGGTAAAATTTTTGAAATGTTTCTAGAAACCTTTCAAAGTCAAGAACGTTGGTGAGCAAACAATTGATAATGTAGGTGGCACTAAGGTTGTCTTACCCCAAGATTATTTCGAGACATTATCTTGGAAAAGAAAAGCTCTGGTGGTGGCTAAAAGGTGAATATTCTCGTGTTTGCTACTTCCTTTTGTTCTAAAGTATAGATGTAGAATAATTCATGAAGAATTTCTTCCTGATAGAAGAATGATTGAAGTGTACGATCAAAAAAAACCTTTGGGTTGTCAGTGTGGAATCTTTTTATGTCAATTCCAATACAGAATTTTATCATGTTGGAGAATTGAGGTATGATATGGCTAATATTATATTTGCCTTGAGTAAAATATTTAGATAATTTAGTACAATTGTTAGTAAATGATACAAACCATCAAACCCTAGAGATATTAAGAGTGTGAGTTAGTTCTCAAATATCACTATGAATTAATAAAAACAGAACTAATGATGGCAGCTAGAGCAATTGTGCTACTAGAGTGCAACTGGCAATGTGCAACTGCACAAGGAGGCTGCTAGAATGAGCAGAGGCTAAGCAGAAGCGGCTAATCACCATGTCAAAGTGTCATTCTAGTGCAAAGAGGTTTTGACAGAAAAGACGGATGCATATTGAAGCAAGGCATAGAGGAGAGGGGCGTTTGCTGGACTGGCAGAGTGGATGGATGCACAGAGGAGCAACACACAAAGAGAACCGCGCCAAGGAGTGGCTCGTAAACTGACTTATAGCCTGTCAGGAGCAGCACGCAAAAGAGCATATCAACATGCCATTGTAGGTAGGCCTGTGTGTCAGCATGAATGCGGAAATTGTTGGTGAAGGCAGCTAGGGACGCACGTCTGGGCGACCATAGCTGAGAGATACATAGATGGAGGCGACTAGAGATGCGCATTTAGGTGAACTGTGCGACAGAGTACTATGGCTAGATTGTGTATGTTTACGCGTCTGAGGACAACCACGGTTGCTTGTGGTTGAGGAGATGGATCCAGTTATAAAGGTCAGTCTTGTTGGAGATGGTCGACTATGATGTCTGCTTATGGTGGAGGTGGCCAACCTGTAGTGGCCGGCGGCTGGACTACGATTGCCAGCTATGAAGGCTAACCCTCTTTTTAGGTTTTTTCTTGGTTTAGCAATAAATGTCAAATACGATTTGTAAGAGTCTAGGGTTTTCTAACCTAGAGATCCGATACCATGTTAAGAATAGTTCAATATGTATTCTATTAAATATTACAAACCCTGTATATATAGATTTTTCAGAATGGAAAAAGAAATTAGACAATTAATTACAAAGGAAGTAATTTACCCTTTTATCTTTTAACCTAATTTACCATTTCTTTAACAACTACATCTCATCCCAACGGCCGTGTGGCTCATAAAACAGACACATATACACACATAAACACATATTATGAATAGACATACTATGGAGATCTAGAACTTAAGTTTATAAGATACTCACTAGATATATTCTGAATAAAGTTTAGGCATAGAGCCTCTTCAATCAGAGTTCATGGCTGAATAGTCTTACCATTTCTTTAACAGCTACATCTCATCCAACCAGCCATGAGGCTCATAATAGTGATATTCATACGCACACAAACACATACTATGAAACAGACATGCTATGGAGAACTAGAACTTAAAAGTTTATAAGATGCTCGATATATTTTTAATAAAGTTTATATATAGAGCCTCTTCTATCAGAGTTGATTGCTGAATGGTCGTACTCTTACAAATGGGAGGAAGAAGTGCTCATCCTTTTCGAGGAGTTGCTTTGTAACTAGATAGCCATCTATTTTTTTCCATAAGCAACTCCCCAAGTATAGTGAATAAGAGTTCTATCTATTCCAAGAAGGGATGGGGCTTGAAACATGCCCCATGCAATAATTTTCTATGGAAGGCTTTACAAAGACACATAGTGCAGACTTCTCAAACGGATTTCTAAACTAAATGCAAGATGCCCAAGTAATTTTTGAATTTACGAGATACCTAATGAAAATGCAAAATATTATATGCAAATAAAGAGACAGGATAAAATAGGACATTATATTGTCCATGAAACTCACATGTGTAAAATGGATAGGAAAGTAACAACTCAAAATGTCAAAAATGTCACCGGCAAAACCAGCAAGCAGACCACACGGATCAGAGAACAATTTTGCCAGAAGCTCGACAATGTGAAACGTCAACACTAAGCACTGAGGATCCTTTTCTCCATCAATGGCTTCACAGATTCCATAAATAAGATCATCACCCTAGAGCATAACATCAGTCATATTAGGATCATGGTACACAAAGGATCTTGTAGATTTTAGAAAGAAATAGAACTTCTAGATGCAATTCACTGGAACAAAATAAACGGATTCTTATAGTTCAAATTCTGTTGGTCAATATATTTCTCGAAAAAAATTTAAAATTTTTCAAAAAATTCTGTTGGTCAATATATTTCTGTCCCATGTGTATTTAGTTGATGAATTGCTATTGAAAACTGTGAACAAGCCACATAGGACAATATGAAAAATCTTATGCACATTGTAGGATAGTATGGATTTCAATCCAGCTTGATCACAATATAAAGTCTAATTATAATTTGTCAAAAAAAATTTCATAAAATCAGATCAGATTATTGCAATAAAGTCTGTGAATAAATAGTTATTTTCTATAGCTCCAAATAGACTAGCTTAAAGTGGACATGATCTGGAAAGCACTAATTCCAGAATTAGTTGAATTCTACTATGTTATCAAACATTACATAAGTACAATAAACGAAAAGAGGAAGTGCAAATAAGAAAGACAACATTGGATCTCTTTGATACCTTTTGGCTTAAAAGAAGCCAAATAAGAAAAATGAAGAAAAGAATTATACCAGTGCAGCAATAGCATCAGGATAGCATTCCAAAAGGCACTCCAGAAGTTCGAAGCAAAGCTGCAAGAACATAGATTCAACAAGTAGCTTAAACTTCAGCAACAAATGTTTATGTATGTAGATAACATTTAATTCAGAGGTGCAAAGATTTTTTATCTACAGGAACTTCATGCTTCATGTCCTACCTTCCGGTCATGCTGTCCTAGAGACTGCACTTGCAGGTTCTGTAAATAAGACTTTGCAACTTCTTTTGCATCAGTGATGGTGATCATACCAGCATCATTTTTACGCCTCATCAATGCTAAACAACCAACAAGGGCCCCACGTAAAGCTCTCCAATCTGCCTGATATAAGTAGAATATCATTTTATCTATTTTGAGTGTAGTATACTTTTTAAGAAACCACAGTGATACAATCAGAGGAATGGTTTAAGGTTAAGTTGATGTAACCACAGTCATTGTCTTATCTTTGAAATGCTGCTACTATGCTCCTAGACTACCAGCTGGAAGAACTGGTGCTGCAGCAGCATTAATCAAAGCTATAGCCAGAATCAGCATTCAACCAGCAACATCAAGGAACAAGAGAACTTACAATTAGGAGCATCCAAAATGAGGTAGATTCACTAACCCTCAATACTTACAGAAATTAATGGGTTATCATCCAATTAATCCTATCAAATGGATTGTGAATACGAATAGCTTCCTTAATAATGATAAATTTTGGGAAATGATTAAAAAAAACCTCATCTAAACTTTAGAAAAATAACAGTTTGGTTTCTTTTTTACATAAAAACATAAAGGTTCTTGTTCTAACATAATGTACGTTATTTTGTGTTAAGAACAGTTTAATTTTTTTTCTCATTGATTTTTATTACCCTATATATACAAGTTTTCTAAAACAAAAAAAGAAATAAACAATAAATTATAACTAATTATAAAAAGTATAATTTACCCTTATTTTCTTTCTTCCACCGCCCCCCGCCCAAGTTAAAAAAAATGTTATCTATCCCCAATTGCAAATAAGAAGTTGGAATGGTAGATTGTTTAACCTTTTAGTCAATACACCTATTAATTGAGAATTGATTGTATAAGGTACATATTAGACCGTTGTCAAGTTTTTCTTTGATAAAAAATATATCGATCTCGAAGTGTTTAGACCGATCGTGTAGCAACAGATTGTGAGCGATATCTATGGCCGATTTGTTGTCGCAGTATCGGTGAATAAGATTTTCCCACTTGATTTTTAAAATCTTCCAAAATTCTTTTTATCAATAATAGTTCACATACTTCTTGTGTCATTGTGCATAATTCTAATTATACAATTGATCTCACAACTACATTTTGTTATTACTTCTCCAAATGGCTAAATTGGCCTTAAGGAATGTAGAGCGTTCTATGGTAAACCTTTTGTTTACAACTGACCTTACATAATTTGCATCAGTATAGAGTTCTAAGAAAGTTTACCACTCTTCCTGAACATAACTCCTTTTTCAGAAGATCCTTTTAGGTAATGTAGTATTCTCTAAACTGCTTGTAGGTGCACTTTTTCTCGAACTATGCATGAGTTGACTTATAATACTCACTGCATAGGTGATATTTGATCTCATGTGAAATAGGTATATCAATCTCTCATACATTTTCTTGTTCACTAGCATATCTTCTCTTACTCTTCCTAATTTGTGATTAGGATCAATGAGTGTCACCTGGTTTAAATGTTAATTTGTCAGTGTTTCTCAACAGGTCATTAATGTATTTCTGCTAAAAAATAAAAATTCAAATTTTGAGCAGGCGATTTCAATTCTCAAGAAATACTTCAACTTACCAAGTTTCTTGATTTCAAATTCTTTTGTTAGGCACTTTTTAATATCAAGTTTTGTTTTCCATTATCTCCTGTTACAATAGTGTTATCAACTCATATTAGGCGAACTATAACTCCTCCTGTCTCTGAGTGTCTGGTGAATAGAATATATTCTCATTAAGCCTACTTAAATCCTATATCTATCATTACTCTTGGGAACCTACCAAAGCATATTCTTGGCATTTGCTTGAATCTATATAGGGTATTTTTTTAATTTACATATCTTATTTGATCTTATTTCTCTGTCAATGCCTGGTAGAATTTCTATCTAGATTTTTTTTTTCTAAATCTCCATGCAAGACGGCATTTCTTACATCAAATTGTTGTAGTTGTCAATAAAAGTGAACAACTAATGACAACAAGTGTTCATCTTGGCTACTTGTATGAATGTCTCCCTCCCTGGTTCATTAAGAAAACTAGAAACCTCCCTTTTCGATTCCGGCTCAAGGCTATCCACAGAGTATGGTTACAGCATCTATCCCACGTTCTTCCCCTCTGCCCCATCCCAAAAGAAATCTCTAAAACACTAAAGGATCCACTTCACCTCATCCTCCCTATGGTATATTGATGACCTAAACCCCCTCTTGTTCTCTAAGAATCTTATACCGTCATGCTCGAGCGCCCTACAATATCATATGATTTTCATTCAATGGCCAGAAATCTCTAGTTACCGAACATTGTTGTATTTCCATAACTCGTGCCACTGCTTCCACCTCGCACCCCTATTCAAATAGCATTCTCGCCCAGTACCACCTCCACTGTAACCCTAACCACTCAACTCCACTCACGACATAAGATAAAACGAAATGAATATTATTAGTTTTTGTCTCTAGAAGAATCAAATGTTACTTTACAATTCAAGTTTGTGATAACTTATTGACTGACACAAGATCAGTACACAATTTGGGAACATGTAATACATTTTTTAAGATAAGGATAGAAAGCTTAATGTTGCCCTTGCTTACAATAGTATTGAATGAACCATCTACAGTGGTTACAGTACTTCAAAGACAAAGAGCGTTACAATACTTTAAGTATATATCATGGCACTACTCTAACTGGAGACAATAAAAAAGAAAAATTGATACTAAAGTAATGTCTGACAAGAGAGCTCCAAATCAAGGAGCTGGGTTTGAAGTATTTTCTTCAAATTGAATTCATCAGCTCAAAATAAGAACGTCCTCGTGAGTTTAAATGTTGAGTCTAGCCTTAATTCATTATTTGAGACATTATCCTGTGAAAAATGAAAAAATGCAATAAATATCGAAATGCAAGCACTTGAACAAAATCAGACTAGGAAATGGTGAATCTACTTAAAGGAAAACAACCAACGGGATGCAAATGGGTGTTCCCTATAAAGTACAAAGTCGATGGCACCATAGAAAGATACAACAGCCAAATTGGTGACTAAGAATTATACACAGACATAAAATTGATTATTGGGAGACATTTTCACCTGTTACAAAAATGAATATGATCAAATTATTATTATCTTTGGCTGCCAACTATGATGGCAACAACAATAGTTTGATGTGAAGAATGTCTTTTTACATAAAGACTTATAGGAAAAAATTTACATATAGATTCCGCCGAGATTTAAAAACAATTTAGCAGCCAATAAAGTCTACAAATTTAAGAAGCATTATAAGAACTTTTGCAGCAACCAAGAACATGATTCGGAAGGTTTGCAAAAGTGATGCTTGCAATAGAATACAACCAGAGTCAAGGAGATCAAAGTTTGTTTATCAAGCACCGAAACTCAAAGAGAATTATCACTCTTCTAGTATATGTTGATGATATTATTATGACTAGGAATGATGAGGAAGAGAGGGTGACACTGAAGCAATGTCTAGTCAATGAATTTGAAATTAAAGAACTGGAGAAGTTAAAATACCCTCGGTATCAAGGTGGCCGCCCACTCAAAACAAAGAATCTTCATTTCTCAACAAAAATATATTAGCAATCTCCTAAACGATACAAGTAAGCTTGTATACAAACCTGCTAGCACATTGATTGATCCAAACACAAACTAAGATTGGCAAAGAAAGATATGACCATCAACAAGGAAATATATCAGATGCTAGTGAAGAGATTTATTTATCTATTCCAAATTAAACCAGACATTGCATATACAGTAAGTTTGATTAGTTAGTTTATGCATAATTCTAAAGAAGTACACTTCCAGACAGCATACCAAGTAATACAGCACTTGAAGGGAACACCAGAAAAGATGTTTTATTTAGGAATAAACACTTGACTATTACTAAAGGTATATACAGATGTAAACTATGTCAGGCCAATGATAGATATACGATTTATATCCATTAAAGGGTATTGTACATTACTTGAGGGAACTTGATCACTTAGAGAAGTACAAAACAGAATGTGACAACAGGATCTAATGCTGAATCAAAATTTAGAGCGATGGTCCAAGAGGTCTATGAGCTTCTACGATTGAAGTTGATTTTAGAAGATCTAAAATTAAGTGGGATGGCCAATGAAATTGTTCTATGACAAGAAGTAGGTGATCAGCATTGTCCATAGTCTGATACAACATGACCAGACAAATCATATTGAAATTGATAGGCATTTCATCAAAAAAAATTAGACAATGGTTTGATTTGCACACCCTACATACCTACCAGCTCGCAACTTGTGAAAACGTGCTCATTGAAGGTCTTAAGTAATCCTACTTTTCAATTGATTATAGCCAACCAGGGATGAATAATATTTATTCACCAGTTTGAGAAGTGCTAGAAGTAGTGTATGTGTAATTTAATATATAAGGATATAATAGGGAAATACAGTGAGTAATTCTTTTACGATTTCCTCTCTTATACTAAGAATCATGTATATCTAGGCCATTTACTCTCAATAATCTCTTCTCCAACAAAAAGGTTTTTAAAATGTGTTTGACGCAATACCCATTGACAACACACTTAAACCAGAGGAGTGCAAGAAGCGAGCAAGTACCAATGAGCTTTCGAGAAGCGAGAGAAAGCAATTGCGAGGTAATGATACTCCAAGTTACTCTGTTCCCGATCAAGTATCAAACAGCGAGGCTAAATCCATCAGACACAGTTCCTGGCTTAGGAAGAAATGGCACCAGAAGGTACCAAAAACTCGAAGGGTAACAGGCCTTACTGTTAAGGAATGATTCGGCATAAAAATCCCGACCCAAGATGAAAGCCCAAATATAGTATGGGTTTGGGTACCCGTGGGATACACATGTTGCTATGCACGTACAGGATACTTGGCCCATACATCCACCAGTGTTTCCCAGTCCTGTGGTAAGGCAATCAAGGTGACCTTATACTCCACAGGAAAACCAGAGACAGACAACCTTCTTGAAGCAGAGATCTGGAGGCCCACACGCAAGCAAGGAGAGCCACGCGTGCGCCGGACATCTGGCCCAGCCCACACGTTTCCTGAATGTGCACGAACCGCGCACACGAGCACCCGGAAGTGCCCACGCATGCGGTCATCTGGGCCCGCACGGAACCAACCGCGAACACGCAAGCCCAAGGGCCGAACATGCACATCCCGTGCGGACAGCCCAGCAAAACGGCCCAAGCCACTAGCCCACGTAACTGGCGCGGACCGGCCAGCCCGGCCCATCCAGGTAGCCCAACCAGCCAGCCCTCTCTCCCTTTGTTTTAAAATATTATTTAATATTTATTTTTATTTTAAAACCCTTTTAAAAAGGCTTGAGATTCACTTTTTAAAACCCTGTGTTAAAATTAATTTCTACATGTTTTTTAAATAAATTTCACATGGGATAAATATGAATTTTAAATTAAATATTATTTTAATGTAATTCTATTCTATAAGATTATTTAATTAATTTATTTGGGATAGAATAATTATCTTATTTTGTATTTATCCTAAATTAAAATAGAATTTTATGTAGATTAATATTTTATTAATTATCTCAAAATTTTTATACTCATCTAAATTGTCTGGGAAAGTGTATAAATAGATCTTTGCTCCTAAGATGTAAAGTACGCATTTGAGAATAAATTTGAGAGAATTCTTGAGATATTTGACTTTTTTATTTTTAACATTTTTACTAAAATTAGCTTCTTCAAGTTCTTCGGGAAGCAGGAGTTTTCAAAAATCTTATTGAGTTAAGAAACGGAGATCAGCTTATCGGTAAATCCGTGACATTTTTCCTTTCTTTATTTTATTTTCCTAATCTTTATTTTTGCTTTTCTTTTAAGATTGTCGATTCAATTAGAGGGAGGGGTTTTATTTTACGTGGTTATTGTTTCAATATTGTATACGTTGAGTAGGTTTCCAGAAGTAGATTCGATCCTCCCCATACCCTCCCCCGTCAGTGTTCTTGTAATTTCAAAAAACATCTTTATAAGAACAAGTTGCAAATTAATACTCAAAATTCATGAGATATGAAAGAGATAAAACTGGATATGATGATAACCATGACGATGATGAGACTATAAAGAGAAAAAAGAAAGAAGAAGAGTACCTCTGGGCTGATGAGAAACTAGGAGAGAACTAGCAGTGGAGCAAACGATTGCAGTGCTGATATTTGAATAAGATGTAAGGACAATGGCAACAGTGAAGCAAGGTGGCTTGAATAAGAAGAAGAAAATCGAGCAAATATGGGAAATCAAAGAGGCAAAAGGAGTCAAGGGCAAAGCAACAGGTTTGTGAAGTGGGTGAACTTTTCAATTTTCAATCGCTAAAGTATATATACTTTTTATTTTAATTAAAATCTTAAAACATATAATATTTTATTATATACAATAATGGGTTAGGTTCGAACGGCTTTTTTCACCACCAAACCTGAACCCCCCTACCCTAATTAGACAAATAAAAAACCTGAATCGAATTACACCAATTTGGTTAAAATCCACTACAATTTTGAATAGATTGGGACGAACCTTCCAAGCTACAGGTTTTCTTGCCACCCTTGTACAAGACCAGACATTACATATGTCTTGAATATGATTAGCTAATTTATGCTTAATACGAGTGCGGCTCACTTTCATGCAATATATGGGATACTATATGATCTAAAAGCTAATCCTGGCAAGGAAACTTTAATTAGTCCTTGAAACATATCTAGTACAGATTATGCAAGCTCGTTAATAGGTGATCCACTACAAATTGTTGTACTTTCCTTGAAGATAATCTTGTGACTGGAGGAGTTTAAAAACAAAACGTGGTCACTAGATTAAGGATAAAGGCGAAATTCAACTTGAAGGCATAGGGTATGAATTATCTTTTTTAAGAATAGCATAGATCTGAATTATTAAAACTCAAGATAATTTTACAAGATCTAAAGACCAAATGAGAAGAGCCAATAAAATTATTTTGCGATAAAAATTCTACTATCAACAGTGCTAACAAAAGTCTACTATTAACATTGCCGATAATCCTATGCAACTAACAGAACAAAGCACATTGAACTAGATAAACATTTCATAAAGAAAAAGTTGGATGATGATTTGATTTTCCCCATACATCTCAACTAATGGTGACACTTACAAATGCGCTAACATCAGGCCTCACTAGTGCAACATTCCAATAAATTATCTCCAAGTGGGAAATCAAACATGCATACTCACCAATAAATTATGCAATATTGATTAGGGAATCCCATTGGCATGGAGACTAATTTCCTATTTTTTCTTTTTGTAATAGCTATATATACCCACATATATATAATAAGCTCATTCTCAATACATAAGAAATTTGGTTCCCCTCTAAATTCCACAAAACAATTAGTTAATAAGCTACACTATTGACAAATTACTTCTAAACTCACCAGTCTTTCTGTGAAGAATCCAATCAGGCTATGCATAGTAGCACTGTCCAGTGGCTTTGATACCAGATGTCTAAGCAGTTCCCCAAGAAGAAGGATACCTGAAGAAAGATTCCATGCTCCAAAAGTTTCACACTTACTGTTTTTAGGTTTTATAAAAAAGAAAGAAAGGAGATATGCTCAATACATTAATTAAATTCTTTTATGGCTTATGCAACTTCAATACATTAAATTAAATCCTTGTAATGCTTATGTGAAATATCATTATAAAGATTAGAATCCAATATAGTGTATCTGCTTGGGAACCACTGCATAGAAGTGATTTTCTCATTAATATTCAAAAACCAGATTCAAACCAGTTTTCAGTTATCCCACAAAGAAACAACATTTATATAGAGATTGGCAGAAGTTACCTCTTGCACGAATAACGTTATCTGTAGTAGTTAAGTACATTTCCATCTCTGTAACCTATAGACCAGGGGAAATGAATGTAAGAAACAGAATCCAAGAGACAACCAAAAATTTGGCAGCAGGATAAAAGAAAATACATGCTTACACACAGAAGAACAAGCGGAGAAAAAAAGGTCTACAAGTATGATGGTAAGTCATACCAGTGTTTCTAATGTTAGTACGTCTTTTCTCACAAGAGAAGCAATTGCATCTAAACTTGCAGCCTGTTGAATTACAAATACAAACAGTACATCCAAATTAATCCTGGCACATAAGTATATAAATTAACCTTGTATAGAATCATAAAACACTGAGCTGATAGTTTTGAACGAAAATCACCGGCTTTGGTACATCCAAGAACGAACCAGAACCCCAAAATCCAGAGCTTAATGGTTAATACCCGTTAAGAACACTGAATTAAACTAAATAATAGTCTCATGTTTGATTAATTAAAGAATTGTTTTTCTCTTTATTGGTGAATAACTGCATTATTCAGTTCGGAACTGTGTTTTTCTTTTTAATATTTGCTTGTAACAAATTAAGCTAATTTGTTATATTTTGTTTACTGGAAGATGAAAAAGAGAACCTGTTGAGTTGTCGATCGAGAAGCGTCAATGAATGCTTCTATGTGCTGAGTCAGCTGTATCGTTTCCGCCATTGTATTAGAATTGAGAAGTTTCTAGGGTTTTAGCGCGAAGGGGGAGAGAGTGAGAGAGATTGTTTAGGGTAAAAGTACTAACTATAACAAAGTGAAGCTACAGAGAAAAAGAAAACAGTGAGGGTTTACGGAAGGTGACACTTGAAAGCCAGGGTCTCCGCGATGGAAGTGTTTAGGGAATATTTTGGAGCTTCCAGAAAAATAGTATTTGGTAATTTGAAGTAAAACGAAGGCAGAGTTTAATCTCTAAACTTTTGAGAAATCTTTTTTCTAAACTAGATTAAAGTGAGGCAGAGTTTTTAACTTATGTTTAGTTTAAATTTTTTTAATTTTTAAATTTAATTATTAAAAATAAATATTAATCACAATTTATGATGTACAATTTAATCAGCATTCTCATATTTTTATTCTATGTTAAATAATAAATCACAAAAATATTTAGGTGTGTTTAGCTGCAGCTTCTACGTTTAGGAAGCACTTTGTATTCAAATAAGCAAAATCAAAAGCCTCTTGTGTTTAAGTCAAAGGTAAAATGTATTTTTGATACGCATCAATACAAAAATTAAAATACTAACTTTAAAGAATGGTTTCTACTTCAGCAACGTTTTTAATATTTTCTCTAATTATATTAAAAAATTACATATTTTCATTTCTTATACTTTGTCCGACTGTTATCATTGTCATATATTCATCTTTCTTACTATTCACCACCATTCATGATGTCATCTATTGTTATCAATGCCCACCATCCACCATCGTCTGATAATATATTAGTAAAATTAAAAAATTTATTAATTACATAATTATTTGTTTTTAATATAATTGTACAAATAATAACTTAAATTAAATTTTTTCTTTTATCCAATGTTTTTAGAAGTATATATATTATATCTTTTTTTTGTACATAATACGTACTACATATTATATACTTCACAGCATATACTGTATATATAAATATATATTTGTAATGACCCAAAAAAATTATACATATATGGATGCTTTATGATTGATAAAATGAATGGGTAAAATTATTTAAATAAATTTAAAATTTTAAAAATTTTAATAAATTAAGAAATTGACTATAAAGGCTTAATTAAAAAGTTGTTGAGAAATTTAAGATTGTATGATTAACAACTATGGTTTATTCCTCAATTTTGACGGTTATAATTTAATTAGAGCGGTTATAAATATAACTAGCATTTTCAAAATTTTAGCAACAAAATACTAACAGACTTAGGAGCCTCAACCAAAGAAGGAAGGAGATGAGGAGTAGTCGTGCAAGCTCACTTTGGCAGCGTACCATCCTTGATTCAAAAGTAAATTCTTCGCTTTAGATGACTTATATTCATTTTAATCTTAAACTCGAAAGTATTTTAATATTTTAAGCTGAACGCTAAGGTAACATAAAATTTATAGGCTCATATTGTGTAAATAACTAATAAAAAAATATTCATCGCACTGTAACCGTTATTTGTCCTAAATTCAAGAAAATATAATAGTAGTTTATATTCTAAATCCCTATATTTAAGTTAATATAGTGATTTAACTCATTACTTGTGATGAGATTGAAATTTTGGTGATTAATGTGGATATTCCATGCAGGGTTTCAAGGTTGAAGAAGATTTAGAAGAGGTTTTAATATCGAGTTAGGTCGGGTCAAGTAATCCATAGGGTCCAGATCTGAGTCCATGGTAATATTATTAAACCTGAGCTCAATAAACCTTATGAATGGATATATTATTAAAGAGGGGAGGGGAGAAGATAAGTGTTGATGAACTGAGCCCAAGCCCAAGTGGGTGTGTATATGTATTGGACTTAGTAATAAGTTGTGTGATGGGCTTAGTTAAAAAAAGGGTAAAGGAAAAGAGAAGGGAAGATCAATGTTTAGGTAGATCCAGCCCAATAGAGGAATGGGCCTTGCAAGGCGGCCCTTATTATTTTAGTGAGTTTAATGTAATAGTTGATCAAAGCTTGAGCCAAAAAAAAAAGAAAAAAAAGCCTAGTGTAAAATGACTCATTGATGGAATAGATTAAGTCTAAAAATAATAATAATGATAATATATAAAATAAATAAATAAATAGATTTTGTATCGGATGAGCCTAGCCATAAGAGAAACAGGCTTAAAGAATTGACCAATGTTGCAAATGGGCTAGAATTAAGGTTTGAAATAATATATATATATATATATAAGATGTAATAAATAAACAAAAATAAGAGTATCTAGGTTTATATGGGTTAAGCTTCTATGAAAGAAAAAATAAGAGGAAAATCCAGTGGTTAATTGGGTCTACATTAAAAAACAAATTAGAGATATTGAGAAATTAATAAATGGGTTATTCTATTGGGCTTTAAACCTAGAAGCAAATTTGAATCAAGGTTTATTTGGGTTCTTAGTCTACAACCCAATAAAAGGAATCGATATTCTAGGCAATGAATAGAAATTATTGGCTAGAGATCTAGAATCTTGGTTAAGGAAATGTATTATAACAAAAAATAAATAAATTATATAAAAGGTAGCATTATCAATGAATATGATACTTTAAATAAATATTATATATGTGATTTAGTTTAATAAATAATGTAGTGAATAAGCTTCTTATAAGATTATAAAGGAGTTGCAATTAATCGAATGGTGATAACAATGTGTACAATAAAAAAAAATAGAAATTATTTGGTGACTATGAATTAGTGGAGAGTTTAAATAATTCATGATGTAAATAATTTGTAGTTTAAATGTTGTGATCTATCTTTTAATATCCTAAATAAATTAAGATATTTTAGAAGTTGATGAGTTCTAGAACTTGCAGGGTAATTTACGCTTGAATAAGTGTGAAATTAGGACTTGCCCCAAGAATAGAGTAAAGATAAATTAAGTTTAAATGTCAATGTATTATGTAATGCCTTGATATATCAAGTGGATTAAAAGAAAACTCATCTATAAAGATATATGTAGATTTACATATATGTAGTGAATAGGGACTTGAAGGCATAATGCTAAGTAAAATGGGGTAAGACGGAATTTTTAAGAGTATGATAAAATGATAAGTATCCTGAACAATGCTGAGTTAGGACTACCATAATTGACAGCTGGGATGAGGTATATGACTTCAACGGTTGTGATTTAACCAGACTAAGTATAAAAGAGGATGCGGACTAAGTGAACGAAAAAAAAGAGGAAATGAGAGGAAAAAGAAGAAAAAGGGAAATATGGAGGAGACATGTTAAATCTAGGAGAGTGAGAGAGCGACACTGTGGCTGAAAATTACTAGGAAGAGTAAGACTTAAAGAAGATTTTTGCTGAACTAAAGGAAGATGGCAACAAGAGGTAAGTAAATTTTGAATTTCAAATTTCAAATACTTTATGGCAATACGTGTTTAAATTCCTACGTTTTTAGTAGCAAATTTACAACGAGTACTTGGAGAAAGGAGTGGAGATGAGTTTTAATGAATTGAGTGACACAAAAAGGAAACTAATCGGATGTTAAAACAATAATATCAGGTAGACGAGTGTGAAAGGACACACAGGAAGGAGTTATGAATTGTTTTAGGGATTAGGTTTAGAAAACAGTTAAAAAAATAAAATGAATCACATTATAGAGACAAGTTAGAGGAACCTTTCAAAAAGAATGAATGAGAATAAGGAAAATCTTGAGTGTAAACTAAGAGAAGGAATAGAAATATGGAAGTAGACGTATGTATAGGGAAAACTGAAAAGGACAAAACCTAATCTAGACTGGTGAACCTTGGAGGATGTGGTATAGAGAGAAAATTTGACCCTGGGTGTTAAGAGAACTGATAAGGTGAGGTTATTGATAAGCAGCTGATTAGAGTATAAGGAATGAGAAGATTTAAGGGAAGTACAAGTGAGGAAATTGTTGATTTATGTTTTGTGTGTGCTAATATTAGCGAAAATGTGTGTGTGGCCTACTAATGGCTAGTATTTGCATGGAAAATACGTTAAAATTTTTTATTACTTATGCTAAACTGAATTAAATATGTGCTGGCTATTTGTGTGTTTGTGAACAGAGGTTATGACCGGTAAGGGTCGAACATCTTCATTTTATTCTATTTATATGATGATATATGAGAATTGAAGTAAAATTAAAATGAGAATGAAAATAATTAGGAATAAAAGAGGGAGTGGTTTGATAAAAAAACTAGTGTTGAGTGGAAGTTGATGAGGTTCATAAAACCTTGCAGCCTAGGGAGGAGAATTTCTACAGGTTTAGGAAAGCTGGTGAGTTAGTGGGGAAACTGAGGAGTGTGGAATAATCCTAGATGAGTGAAAGGAGGATAAAGGAAGCAAGGACATTGAGAAAGGCCTGTAGGAAAAAAACAGTAGGTGAGGAAAATAGGAGAGGACAGGAAATAAATGAGAATTTTAAAAGGGGAGTAGTGGCTGTGAAAAAGGGGAAGTGGTTGTGTGATTTAGTAGTATAGATTCCCCCACAAATAAGATAGCATAGAATAGAATAGGAGACATTGTTGGGTGAATTGGGGAAAACAGAATAGATATAATCAAAGAGAAGATACTGATTTAGGGATTTAACTTATTTCCATACATTGTTTTTAAGTTCTAAATTTATCTTACTGAACCTATGTATGCACATTACATATTATTTTCATATGTTATAAAATAGGAAACTGAATTAGAACTACCAACGATGGGGCCTAACACCTAGGAGAGGTGGATCGACTGAATGGAACACTAACCATTGATACGCACACACTTATACACAATAGTGAAATGTAACTCTTATAAACAGATTTTTATACTGCATATCGAGTTAGTGAATGTGACAATGATGGTTTGAAATAAATGGGATAGAATAGATTGGCTGAATGTATAGTAGATTTTTGTTTTTAAAATGGAAATTAGGTTAGTTTCACTATATGAGGTGTTATTACATTAGAATGGTATGACAAGTTACATTGACTGTAGCACCCGGAAAGGAGGAGGGGGAAAAAAAAAAAAGCCACGTCAGCAGCCACGTCAGCAGGCCCGGTCAGCAGTCCCGGCCAACCGGGGCCTGCCACGTGGCAAGACCACGTCGCTCCGAAAAGTAGCC